>NW_027195356.1:0-209813 GCF_038502225.1 Cherax quadricarinatus | reverse complement strand
GGGATCATTTACCTGTTGGTTTAAAGAGTACTTTTCACAAAACCTCATTATTTCCCTGGTACGTATATGCCTGTTGAGCCAGGGTGCTTCTCGGGGATATTTCTGGTATAACATTTCATTGTGCCATCTTCCATTTTATATGAGGGAGATTAAAATCTCCAAGGAGTAAAATATTTGGTGTAGGACTTAATATCCTATCCAGATAGCTATCTATCTTACTTAACTGATCTGTGAATTCCTCAGCAGTTGCCGATGGTGGTTTGTATACTAGGATAATTACAAATTCCTATTTTCAACTTTAATGCCTAGAATTTCTACTCTATCATTCGTAGAATTCAGCACTTCTGTACAACAGAAAGTATCCTTTACATAGATTCCTACTCCTCCCTGTGACCTCTTGATTCTATCACATCTATACATGTTGTAGTTTCCTATCTTTATCTCTCCGTCCAAAACATCCCTTGTATGTGTTTCTGTAAATGTTCCGAATATGGCTTTCACTTCTGTCAGGAGCCCACTGATATACCTAACTTTGTCATTTTTATTTGATTTCAAACCCTGTATATTTGCAAATATGAAGCAGTCATCAAGTGCGATGTTTTGTCTTGCTTTGTGTTTCATTAGTACCACTGATGATGTACTACCTGGTATGTCCCCTGGTGTACACACCCCTGGTTTCTCCAATACTTGCTTCGCGCTTGCTTGCTTATTTGGCCTTGACGGGCTGATGCCTGGTTTGGTACGCCCCATTTTACTGCCCATCTGTCCTCTCTGTACCATTCCCTTGTTTGTCTCTTCCTTTGTTTTGATCTTTTCTCTTGTCTAAAAAAGAATGCTGTTCATTTTCCTTTTCTCTGCTTACTCTGTAGCGCTGCGTTCCTTTTACATGATGGTCTGGGCAGCTCAGCTCATAATATTCTCTGGACTGCGTTGAAGCTTTACACATTACTGGATGGAAGTACCTGCTGCACTCTTTGTTGAAACGATACTTTTCCTTCCTCAACATGTTCGCACATTTTCTGGTGTGTTTATTCCAACAATCTCTGCCATATAGGCACATACCTTTAGCATAATAACTGCAAATGTTCTGACTACCTATATTTATTGGTTCTGTGTCGTTCCCAAGTTCTGCCACCTGATCTGAGTTCCCTTGTTCACTTTCTTCTAGGCTAATTTCTTCCCTTTGCTCATTTTCATTTGTTCCTGTTCTAGTTTTCTTGTCCTCCCTTCCCCTTTCTGCTATGTTATGTATCCCTGTTTCCTTTTCCGACCTGCTCAGTATGGCATTTTCTACTCTTGCCCTTATTTTCACTTCTTGGTTTTCACCTGTAATTGCATTTTCCTCCTTTTCTTGTTCCTTTCCCCTGTTTTTCACTCTTTGTATAACTCTGGCAAGCGCCTTAGAAACTTCCTTACTCTTTCTAGGTTTTCACTTTTCAGTACCTCTCTTATGCCTAACTAGCTGTCCCTTTCACTGGAGCAAATCCAGAAATGACTTTCTTGTTTTTGGTCATTTGTCATGGTTGCATGAAGCTTTGTACATGATATATGTGATGTTTTACTGCATATTTCACAATCAATGCCTCATGTTTCTCCCAAAGATTTTTTTACATATACAACAGCCTTTAGTCCTGGCCATGATTAATTTTAAACAGGTGTATGTGGTGGATGGTGTATTTGTCATATGCGGCTGGTGGTGGGGTGGCTGGTACTGGGATGAGCTGGGCGGTGGGTATCCTTGGGAAGAGGGTAGGGACAATTGGAAGAGGGGGCTGTGTGGTGGAGTGGTTAGCTGGGAGATAGGGGTCTGTGGAAAGAAGTGAGGGTGCAAGGAGGGGAGGGCATGGGTGGGATTGTTGGATGGGTGGGGTAGGATCCGGAGAATGGAGTGGGGGCATGAGGCGGGGGCTTGGAAGTAGGGTGTGGGTGGCACTTTCAACTTTTCCCATATAATTATATCATAGTTTTACACTGCAGTTTGGATTAAAAGGATTTACTCTTATCCATAAGTTCAGTTTACTATATCACTGCCTACTTATATCCTTCTCGTCTATTCGTTATATATGGTAACTCGTACCTTTGTGTATCACTTGTCACATGTCAACACCCGGACAAGTAGATTCCCCACCACTGCCACACTTCACAATTGTTTTTTCTTTTATTTCCTTTTATTTTATCACTGGTATTTTATCACTGTCTTGTACACTGGTTATCTCCAGGATATACAATGTATTCGATCAAGATACACTTTTCTTTTCACTGTACTACACTGGGATGGTTATATTGTTCACACGGCACAAGGCCTATGGTAGCTTTCCCCTGCACTCCCCTGCACTCCCATGCACTTCCCTGCACTCCCATGCACTTCCCTGCACTCCCACTATTATTATTTTTTTATGATTATTATTATTATTATTATTATTTAATTTCCTTTTATGTAGTTCTGTACACTGTTTATCTCAAGGATATACACTGTATTCTTTCAAAGTACACTTTTCACTGCTCTATACTGGGATCATTGTTTTATTATTTACACAACAGCTAGGCCTATGCTAATTTTACCCTTCACTTTTATGGAAAAGTTTATTTCGTGTTTAGTAGAGGTAACGGTTTTATGTTCAATTTATGTATGCTGTGATTCCCTGCGATTCCCTGCACCTCAATGCTACCACCACTCGTTTTATCTCTTATGACTATAGTAATTACTCATCCGTTATTAACACTTCACTAGACCTCTGGCAATAGTTCGCTAGTGCCAGTCGCTTGTAAGATATTCCCATATCTAATCTTATATCACGTCTAAGACAATTTAAATTATCTCTGACATTCTTTGCTACTCTGCCACCCTTCCTGTTGATCCTATCAGTGTGGAATAATTTACAGCCTTGTGTATGACATTCAGAAGGCATGTTTCTATCTTTCACATTGAGCCACATCTATGTTATAGCAATAATATTTATGCTTCCTGCACTTGCAATTGATATTTTCTCATCTCTCTTATTTCTTATACTCCTGCTATTAGTATAGTAAACCTTAAGGGAGCTAGTCTCTCACTGCCCTCTGCCGTCTCCCTTTGCTGACCTGATCCATTGTCTCTATTTGTCTTTTAAATATTTACTGTTTTCAACCCTAGCATTGCAACCTGACTGTTTCCCATACACACTCATATCTTTATCTTCTATCAGTTTGAAATCTTAGACATGTCAGTAATAGCCCCAGAAAGATGTACCCTATCCTTTGCATACATATCATGTTTGCCATAAAAGCACTGGTGAACATCCTTCTAGAGGGATCAAAAAACTGGAACCGACCTCCGCATGAACCAGCTACATGATCTATGTCAAGTTAGGCAACAGAGACCCTTCCCTGCTCCATGGGACATTACTCCATTCCAAACTACCATTCCTTCACAACTAAAGCTTCGTCTTGAAGCCAAACATGATTCCTTAAGCTGTATTGATAACTTAGTCACAAATTATTTTCGTTGATGGTTGTGTTCACCAGTCCACTGGTGCAGCTGGTGTCTCTGCTGTCATACAGAGTGATAGATCTCATAAAGAAATTGGAGCATGCATAAATAACTGGGCCTCTACCCTTCAAACAGAACTGTTTCCCATACTCCTTGCAATCAAATGCGTCCATGTATCTAAGATTAACAATTTAATTGTAACTGATTCTCTGTCATCCATAAATGCTCTCAACTCATTAAGTATAAATTGTAGCATGCTTGTGTCAGAAGCCAGGCATAGGTATGGTAAGATTGTGGACAGTGGAGTCAGAGTGCACATGCTGTGGATTCCATCTCACATTGGTCTTCAGATGCATGATAGAACTGATAAATTGGCTAAGCTTTATGCTTTCAAAGAGGGAGTAGATTACGATCTTAGGTTGTCAGTTAGCAGTTTGAGAACAATAATACGAAAAGAACTTCAATTGAACTTTATTAACTTAAGACTTAGGGAGATTGACACAAGTCAGCCCATCTATCATCATTCCATCATGCAGGAGGAGCCACATGTCTATGGTGCATCCAACAAGATAAGCAGACTCTTGGATGTCACTACCGCCTGGCTCCGGCTGGGCTACAATTATGTATGGCAGGTTAAATCACCACCACCAGATGTAGACCAAACGAAATGTAAACTTTGCCAGATGGACTATTGTCACACCTTGCATCATTATGTACTGGAGTGCGATAAAATTAATGAATTTAGAGACAACTCACTCAGAAATGTTCAAGAAATGGCGAAGTATTTTATCCTTAGTGGTATATAACAGACCATTCTGGAGAAATACCCTGACTTTGCTAGCTGTAAATAAAGCATTACCACGTGTGTGTGTGTGTGTGTGTGTGTGTGTGTGTGTGTGTGTACTCACCTATTTGTACTCACCTATTTGTGGTTGCAGGGGTCGAGTCCTAGCTCCTGGCCCCGCCTCTTCACCGGTTGCTACTAGGCCCTCTCTCTCCCCGCTCCATGAGCTTTATCAAACCTCGTCTTAAAACTGTGTATGGTTCCTGCCTCCACTACGTCATTTTCTAGGCTATTCCACTGCCTTACAACTCTATGACTGAAGAAATACTTCCTACTATCTCTCTGACTCATTTGTGTCTTCAACTTCCAATTGTGGCCTCTTGTTTCTGTGTCCCCTCCCTGGAACATCCTGTCTTTGTCCACCTTGTCTATTCCACGCAGTATTTTATATGTCGTTATCATGTCTCCCCTGACCCTCCTGTCCTCCAGTGTGGTCAGGCCGATTTCCCTTAATCTTTCCTCATAGGACATTCCCCTTAGCTCTGGAACTAACCTTGTCGCAAACCTTTGTACTTTCTCTAGTTTCTTGACGTGCTTTATCAAGTGCGGGTTCCAAACAGGTGCTGCATACTCCAGTATGGGCCTGACATACACGGTGTACAGTGTCTTGAATGATTCCTTACTAAGGTATCGGAATGCTGTTCTCAGGTTTGCCAGGCGCCCATATGCTGCAGCAGTTATCTGATTGATGTGTGCTTCCGGAGACATGCTCGGTGTTATACTCACCCCAAGATCTTTCTCCTTGAGTGAGGTTTGCAGTCTTTGGCCACCTAGCCTATACTCTGTCTGTGGTCTTCTGTGCCCCTCCCCCATCTTCATGACTTTGCATTTGGCAGGATTAAATTCGAGAAGCCATTTGCTGGACCAGGTGTCCAGTCTGTCCAGGTCTCTTTGAAGTCCTGCCTGGTCCTCATCAGATTTAATTCTCCTCATTAACTTCACATCATCTGCAAACAGGGACACTTCTGAGTCTAACCCTTCCGTCATGTCGTTCACATATACCAAAAATAGCACTGGTCCTAGGACCGACCCCTGTGGGACCCCGCTCGTCACAGGTGCCCACTGTGATACATCATTACGTACCATGACTCGTTGTTGCCTCCCTGTCAGGTATTCTCTGATCCATTGCAGTGCCCTTCCTGTTATATGCGCCTGATGCTCTAGCTTCTGCACTAATCTCTTGTGAGGAACTGTGTCAAAGGCCTTCTTGCAGTCCAAGAAGATGCAATCAACCCACCCCTCTCTCTCTTGTCTTACTTCTGTTATTTTATCATAAAACTCCAGAAGGTTTGTGACGCAGGATTTGCCTTCCGTGAATCCGTGCTGGTTGGCATTTATACTCCTGTTCCGTTCCAGGTGCTCCACCACTCTCCTCCTGATAATCTTCTCCATAATTTTGCATACTATACATGTCAATGACACAGGTCTATAGTTTAGTGCCTCTTTTCTGTCTCCTTTTTTAAAAATGGGAACTACATTTGCCGTCTTCCATACCTCAGGTAGTTGCCCAGTTTCCAGGGATGTGTTGAAGATTGTGGTAAGTGGCATGCACAACATATCTGCTCCCTCTCTAAGGACCCACGGGGAGATGTTGTCTGGTCCCATTGCCTTTGAGGTATCGATGTCCCTTAGCAGTTTCTTCACCTCCTCCTCATCTGTATGTATGTCGTCCAACACTTGTTGGTGTATTCCTTGCTGGTGTCCCCATCTGGTCTGTCCCCCCAGAGTCCTTCCTGTCTCTACTGTAAATACTTCCTTAAATCTCGTGTTGAGCTCCTCACATACCTCTTGATCGTTTCTTGTGAGTTCTCCACCTTCTTTCCTCAGCCTTATCACCTGGTCCTTGACTGTTGTCTTCCTCCTAATGTGGCTATACAGCAGTTTCGGGTCAGATTTGACTTTCGATGCTATGTCGTTTTCATACTGTCGCTGGGCCTCCCTCCTTATCTGTGCATACTCGTTTCTGGCTCTTCTACTAATCTCCTTGTTTTCCTGGGTCCTATGCCTCCTGTACCTTTTCCATTCTCTGTTGCACTTAGTTTTTGCCTCCCTACACCTTCGGGTAAACCAAGGACTCGTTTTGGTCTTCCTATTATTTCCGTTTCCCTTGGGAACAAAACTTTCCTCTGCCTCCTTGCACTTTGTTGCCACATATTCCATCATCTCGTTTACTGATTTTCCTACCATTTCTCTGTCCCACTGAACCTCCTGCAGGAAGTTTCTCATACCTGTGTAGTCCCCCCTTTTATAGTTTGGCCTGTCCCCTTCAGTTCCTGTTACCTTCTCCACTTGTAACTCTACTATATAGTCAAAACTCAGAACCACATGATCGCTAGCTCCAAGGGGCCTCTCATAAGTGATGTCCTCAATGTCTGAACTGCTCAGGGTGAACACAAGATCCAGTCTTGCTGGCTCATCCTCCCCTCTCTCTCTGGTTGTGTCCCTGACATGTTGATGCATGAGGTTTTCAAGTACCACATCCATCATCTTGGCTCTCCATGTTTCGGGACCCCCATGTGGCTCCAGGTTTTCCCAGTCGATCTCCCTGTGGTTGAAATCGCCCATTACCAGTAACTTTGCTCTGCTCGAGTGAGCTCTTCTTGCCACCTCAGCCAGTGTGTCCACCATCACCCTGTTGTTTTCTTCGTACTCCTCTCTTGGCCTCCTGCAGTTCTGTGGTGGGTTATACATCACTCCAATGACTACTTTATGTTCTCCGGACTGAATTGTACCTACAATGTAGTCTCTTTCTCCAATCATCTCCATGCCTTCCATTTCCTCAAATCCCCATCGGTGTTTTATGAGCAGTGCAACCCCTCCTCCCCCTCTACTCCTTCTATCTTTCCTCAGGATCTGATATCCTGTTGGGAAGATTGTGTCTGTTATTGTCTCAGCGAGTTTTGTTTCTGTGACTGCTATGATGTCTGGGGATTTTTCACTGATTCTTTCATTCCACTCCTCATGTTTATTCATTATTCCATCCGCGTTTGTGTACCAAACCTTTAGTTTCTTTTCTATCATTGTGGTCATGCAAGAATATTGGGGTTGGGGGAGCGAGAGCCTTGGTGGGGGCCTATATGGGGCTGTGGTGTAGGTGGGGTTTGTGTTGATGGGGGTGGGGTCAGAATGCCCATAAGGGACAGCTGTTGGGGTGAGGTTTGTGATATGGGGATTGGTGGCAGAGGGAACAGTGAGTGGGTTGTAGTATAGGTTGCTCAGTTGCGTTGGGAATGTCGCGGGTGGAGTCTTTTGGTGGGAGATTCTGTGGGGTGTGTTTGCCCTTCCTCCTGTGTCTGGGTCCTGCTCATTTTCATTGCTTCTCGTTCCTCCTTGCGTCTCTGTACCCTCTCTTTCAGTGTAGTCCTTTCTTCTTGTGTTCTGTCACGGTCGAGGTATACTCTCTGGTACCCCTCTTTGTCCCTCAGTCTTGCTTTCTCTTGCAGAATCCTGGTTCGAACTGATTCTTCCTTGAAAGTTACTCTGACAGGCCATATCCTTCCACTCGCAAACCACCCAATTCTCTGAAAATTTGTCACCTGGGTCATATTGCCCTCCCCTATTGTTTTCATGATGCCTTCAATCATTTTTTTCTCCTCCTGTTTTATTTCTTCAAAGTTGGCCCCCTTGGCTTCTTGGAGCCCGTACACAAAAACTGACCTCGCCCTTTCCTCCTCCCACTGAGTCTCCATCTGCGTCCTCTGAGGCATTTTATTTCCTTCCATTGACATGTTCTTGCCTTCAGTCCCTGTCATATCTGAAACTTCTATTCTCAGTGGACTGTCTTTCCTGACCAGCTGTCCCTTGCTACTGCAGTTGGCTGTTAGAATCTCTGCATATAGCATACCTTCATTGTCTTCGGACCTGTCGTTTGATCTTAGTGTGCTCGTCGTCTTTTCCCTGGCCCCACGTGGGTCTGATAGGGCCTTCATGTTCGGCATGTCTCCGTTGTTGCTTACCATCCCCTTGTCTGCGCCTGACTTTGAATTTCCTGATGTCACACCTGAATTGTCATTTGTCTCTCTAATCTGTTTCAGGCTTTGCAGTTTCTCTTCTAAGCACTGTATCCTAGCTTCTGCTGCTAAGACCTGTACTTCCCACTTCCTGCACTCTTCAGCTATCCGCTCCTCCATTTTCTTACCAAGCTCTACTATCTTCCTTCCCCACTCTTCCTCCCTTTTTTGGAGCTCTAGCTCCCAGTCTTTCCTCCCTGGTTCGTCCACCAGATCTCTGGGTTTCCGTCCTCTAAGGCCACCCATTTTTTTTTTTTTTTTTTTTTTTTTTTTATTTTTTTTTTTTACTTTTTATTACCACAGACAGAAGGCTAGAGGAGGGAGAGGGTGTGGGGGAGAGAGAGAGAGGGTAGAAAGAGGGAGAGAGAGGAGAGAGAAAGGGTAGAAAGAGGGAGAGAGAGGAGAGAGTATGGGGGTGAGGGATAAGACCAAGGGGGAGGGAGAGAAATGTGAGGGGGGAGAGAAAGGGTAGAGAGAGGGAGAAAGAGAGGGAGAGAAAGAGAGAGAGAGGGAGAAAGGAGGGAAGAAGGCTATGAGAGAGAGAAACGCGAGGGAGGGAAAAGGTAAGAGGTCTGTGGGGGAGGCAGTCAAATTCCAAGGATCAGCTGTGTGTACTCACCTAGTTGTGGTTTCGGGGTCGAGACCCAGCTCCTGGCCCCGAGTGTGTATGTGTGTGCGCGCGCGTGTGTGTGTGTGAGCACGTCAGTTGTTTATATGTCCCAGAAATACAATTCACTTCTGTGTATCCGTAATACTAATGAGATACCACTAACCCTGAGAGTAGTTCTAATAATTATAATACTAGTGTGTGTTAACAAGTCATTCTTTCACCCAGTTATGTACTACCTTTTACTACATGTGTAGAGGAGGGAGAGGGTGTGGGGGAGAGAGAGAAAGGGTAGAAAGAGGGAGAGAGAGGAGAGAGAAAGGGTAGAAAGAGGGAGAGAGAGGAGAGAGTATGGGGGTGAGGGATAAGACCAAGGGGGAGAGAGAGAAATGTGAGGGGGAGAGAAAGGGTAGAGAGAGGGAGAAAGAGAGGGAGAGGGAGAGAAAGAGAGAGAGAGGGAGAAAGGAGGGAAAGAGGGTATTGAGAGGGAGAAACGCGAGGGAGGGGAAAGGTAAGAGGTCTGTGGGGGAGGCGGTCAAATTCCAAGGATCAGCTGTGTGTACTCACCTAGTTGTGGTTTCAGGGGTCGAGACCCAGCTCCTGGCCCCGAGTGTGTATGTGTGTGCGCGCGTGTGTGTGTGTGTGAGCACGTCAGTTGTTTATATGTCCCAGAAATACAATTCACTTCTGTGTATCCGTAATACTAATGAGATACCATTAACACTGAAAGTAGTTCTAATAATTATAATACTAGCGTGTGTTAACAAGTCATTCTTTCACCTAGTTATGTACTACCTTTTACTACATGTGTACCCAGTACTTGCTTCTCAGATTGTACTGTCTTTGTGTCCTAGACCATTATCTCTCGAAACTGTTGTCAGGGCTGTAGTCCCATTAGCCACGACTTAATCCTCCTGCTTAATCCTTACTCCTACAAAGTTTATCTTCCTACTACTGCTAGGTGTTGTGTGTATGATAATCGCTCTGGAGCAGGGTTTAGATATCGAGTTACCAGTGACCGCTGGGCCGGCTCTATCACTCAGACTTCCTGCCAACCACAAAACAGGTGATTTGTACGTTACTGGTCAGAGGGGACGTCCATCCAGATGCCTGATGTACGATGCTCGCTGTACGATGCTTGCTGTACGATGACTCGTGCACCTCGCCCTTCCGCCGCTGGCTTCTTCGCTATTCTTATCTCGTTGCCCTTTTGAGTCCTCATTTACCACACTTATCACTTGTATACTGCTACTTTTATAATTTACACTTCACTTTGGGTAAGTACACTACTTATTTGTGATGACACCCAGCCTGTTATGGCGGCGCTACTCCCTCAGTGTGTGTGTGTGTGTGTGTGTGTGTGTGTGTACTCATCTATTTGTACTCACCTATTTGTGGTTGCAGGGGTCGAGTCATAGCTCCTGGCCTCGCCTCTTTGCTGATTGCTACTAGGTCCTCTCTCTCCCTGCCCCATGAGCTTTATCATACCTCACCTTAAAACTATGTATGGTTCACGCCTCCACTACGTCACTTTCTAGGCTATTCCACGGCCTGACTACTCTATGACTGAAGAAATACTTCCTGAAATCCCTTTGATTCATCTTAGTCTTCAACTTCCAATTGTGACCTCTTGTGTCTGTGTCCCATCTCTGGAACATCCCGTCTTTGTCCACCTTGTCTATTCCGTGCAGTATTTTATATGTCGTTATCATGTCTCCCCTGACCCTCCTGTTCTCCAGTGTCATCAGGCCGATTTCCCTCAGCCTTTCTTCGTAGGACAATCCCTGTAGCTCTAGGACTAGTCTTGTTGCAAACCTTTGCATTTTCTCTAATTTCTTGATGTGCTTGACTAGGTGTGGATTCCAAACTGGTGCTGCATACTCCAGTATGAGCCTGACATAAATGGTATACAGAGTCTTGAACGAATCCTTACTGAGGTATCGGAACGCTATCCGTAGGTTTGCCAGGTGCCCGTGTGCTGCAGCAGTTATCTGATTGATGTGCACCTCAGGAGATATGCTCGGTGTTATACTCACCCCCAGATCTTTTTCCTTGAGTGAGGTTTGCAGTCTTTGGCCATCAAAACTATATTGTATCTGCAGTCTTCTTTGCCCTCCCCCAATCTTCATGACTTTGCATTTGGCAGGGTTAAACTTAAGGAGGCAGTTGCTGTACCAGGCTTGTAGCCTGTCCAGGTCTCTTTGTAGTCCTGCCTGATCCTTATCCGATTTGATTCTTCTCATTAACTTCACATCATCTGCAAACAAGGGCACTTCTGAGTCTATCCCTTCCATTATGCCGTTCACATATACCAAGAACAGCACAGGTCCTAGGACTGACCCCTGTGGAACCCCGCTTGTCACAGGCGCCCACTCTGACACCTCATCACGTACCATGACTCGTTGTTGCCTCCCTGTCAGGTATTCTCTGATCCATTGCAGTGCCTTTCCTGTTATGTGTGCCTGATCCTCTAGCTTTTGCAGTAACCTCTTGTGAGGAACTGTGTCGAAGGCCTTCTTGCAGTCCAAAAAAATGCAGTCAATCCACCCCTCTCTCTCTTGTCTTACTTCTGTCACCTTGTCATAAAACTCTAGTAGGTTTGTGACACAGGATTTTCCTTCCCTGAAACCATGCTGGTTGTCAATTATACACTTGTTTCTTTCCAAATGCTCCACCACTCTCCTCCTGATGATCTTCTCCATGACCTTGCATACTATGCACGTTAGTGATACAGGTCTGTAGTTTAGTGCCTCATGTCTGTCTCCATTTTTAAAAAATGGGACTTCATTTGCCATTTTCCATACCTCAGGGAGTTGCCCAGTTTCAAACGATGTGTTGAAGATCTTTGTTAATGGCACACACAGTATCTCTGCTCCCTCTTTAAGGACCCATGGAGAGATGTCTGGTCCCACCGCCTTTGAGGTGTCGTGTTCGCATAGCAGCTTCTTTACCTCCTCCTTGGTTATATGTACCTCATCCAGCCCTTGCTGGTGTACCCCCCTGTTCTGATTTCCTGGAGTCCTACTGGTTTCCACTGTAAATACTTCTTTAAATCTTGTGTTGAGCTCCTGACATACCTCTCGGCCATTTCTTGTGAACTTCCCATCACCCTTCTTCAGTCTGATTACCTGGTCCTTGACTGTTGTTTTCCTCCTGATGTGGCTGTACAACAGCTTCGGGTCAGTCTTGACTTTCGATGCTATGTCATTTTCATATTGTCGCTGAGCCTCCCTTCTTATCTGTGCATATTCGTTTCTGGCTCTTTGGCTAACCTCTTTATTTTCCTGAGTTCTCTGTCTTCTGTACCTTTTCCATTCTCTAGTACACCTAGTTTTTGCCTCCCTACACCTTTGGGTGAACCATGGACTCGTTCTGTTCTTCCCATTATTTCTGTTTCCCTTTGGAACAAACCTTTCCTCTGCCTCCTTGCATTTTGTTGCCACATAGTCCATCATTCCTTGTACTGGTTTTCCTGTCAGTTCCCTCTCCCACTGAATGTCTTGAAAAAAATTCCTCATGCATGAGCAGTTCCCCCTTTTGTAGTTTGGTTTTTCGTACCCTACTCCTGCTACTCTCTCCACTTGGAGCTCAACTATGTAGTTGATCACTAGCTCCCAGGGGCCTCTCATTCATGATATTCTCGATGTCCAAACTACTCAAGGTGAATACAAGGTTCAGTCTTGCTGGTTCATCCTCTCCTCTCTCTCTGGTAGTGTCTCTAACATGTTGATGCATGAGGTTTTCCAGTACCACATCCATCATCTTATCTCTCCATGTTTCGGGATCCCCATGGTGCTCCAGGTTTTCCCAGTCAATCTCCTTGTGATTGAAATCACCCATAACTAGTAACTTTGCTCCCCCCATGTGTGCTCTCCTGGCCACCTCGGCTAGTGTGTCGACCATTGCTCTGTTGCTCTCATCGTATTCTTCTCTTGGCCTCCTGCAGTTCTGTGGTAGGGTGTACATTACTGCAATTATCACCTTATGTCCCTCAGACTGGATTGTTCCTACTAAGTAGTCCCTTTCACCCATGCCATCCATTCCTTCCACTTTTTCAAAACTCCACTGGTTTTTAATGAGCAGTGCAACTCCACCTCCCCCTCTCCTCCCTCTGTCTTTCCTGAGGATTTGATATCCAGATTGAAAAATTTAATCTGTTATTATTCTGGTGAGTTTTGTTTCTGTGAGTGCTATTATGTCTGGGGATGTCTCCTCGATTCTTTCATGCTACTCCTCATACTTACTTGTTATTCCATCTGCATTTGTATACCACACCTTCAACTTCTTTTCTAAGACTGTGGTCTGGGAGGTATATTGGGTGTTTTAGTTTAGAGTGTTTGGTTGCACTGGGGCTAACCTAGTTGGGAGGCTTCTATAGGAAGTTGTGAGGGAGGCCACA
Source organism: Cherax quadricarinatus (assembly GCF_038502225.1). NCBI lineage: Eukaryota > Metazoa > Arthropoda > Malacostraca > Decapoda > Parastacidae > Cherax > Cherax quadricarinatus. The sequence continues at coordinate 196,484 of NW_027195356.1, read as the reverse complement.
TTTGATCTTCTTCCTGGGTCTGGGATCTCCTGTCTGTCTTCTCCATCCCCTCTCTTTCCTCCTTTCACCTTTGTACCATCTCTCTCTGTATGCCCGCATGTCCTTCAATCGTGCTTTTTCCTGCAGGATCCTGTTCCGAGTTGATTCTGCCTTGAAGGTCACTTTCTCTGGCCGGGTTCTTTTTTTTACAAACCCCCCTATTCTCCGAAAATTTTCCAGCTGTGTCATGTCATCTTCTCCTATTGCTTCTATGATGCTTTCAATTGCTTTTTTTCCCTTTGTTTTCTTGCTTCATATGTTTCCCCTTCAACTTCCTGGAGCCCATACACAAAGACTGACCTCACCCTTTCATTCTCCCACTGCATATCCATGTGTATCCCCTCATTCAAATTGATTTCCTCCATTGCAGCTTTCCTTTCTTCAGTTTCACTAGCTAATGTACTTGGGCTCAGTGGCCTATCATTTTCCCTTCTCGGCTTTCTCTGGGCTCTGCTGTGGTCTGTTAGGGCCTCCACATATAGCTTAGCTCTTTCATTTACTACAGTCTCCTCTGTTAGAGCTTCTACATGCAGATTTGCTCCTTCTTTCCCTACAGTCTCCTTATTTGTGACTGAGGTAGCAGTCTCTGATGTCCATCCCAAAATGTTCTTTAGTTCTATAGGCTGCTTCAGATTTTTCAGTTCCTCTTCTCAACTCTGTATCCTAGCCTCTGCTGCTTTGACTTGCACCTCCCACTTCCTGCTTTCCATATCTATTCTCTCTTCCATTCTCATGCTAAGTTCTTCTAGTTTCTTTTCCCATTCATGTTCCTTTTTTATGAGCTCTGCTGCCTAATCTTCCTTTGCAGCTTCCTCCTCCTGTCCCTTGGTTTTTCTTCCTGCTCTCTGGCAACCCATTTTTGTTTTATCCTGATTGCCTCAGAGTGGGAAACCTATGTAATTCTGTGTGTTAGGTTAGTAGTGTGTATGTAAGAGTGGGGGGGGGAAGGTAGAGGAGGAACTGTGGCTATGTGGGAGAGGAGTGGGGAGGGGGATTTAGGGGGGAATATGGGGAGTGGGAAGGAGGGAGAAGCAAGTGGGTGAGTGGGAGAGGGAGAGGGGGAAGGAGGGAGAGGTGGGGAGGGGGAGGGGGAAAGAGGGAGGGGTGGGATCAGGGGAAGGAGTGAGATGTCGGTGGGCAGGGGGGGAGTGTATGTGTGAGTCTGGATATGTGTGTGTGTGTGTGTACTCACCTATTTGTGGTTGCAGGGGTCGATTCACAGCTCCTGGCCCCGCCTCTTCGCTGATTGCTACTAGGTCCTCTCTCTCCCTGCCCCATGAGCTCTATCATACCTCGCCTTAAAACTATGTATGGTTCCCGCCTCCACTACGTCACTTTCTAGGCTATTCCACGGCCTGACTACTCTATGACTGAAGAAATACTTCCTAACATCCCAGGTTACAACCTATACAGATGTGACAGAGTGAACAGGCAAAAGGGGGGGGGGGTTGGCCTGTACATTGCAGAGTCACTTGTTTTTGCACAGAACTGCTTAATGCCTCAAATGATGTAGTGGAAGTTTTAGCAGTAAAGGTCGAGAACCAAAACCTAGTCATTGTGGTAGTCTACAAGCCTCCGGATGCAACATCCCAGCAATTCCAGGAACAGCTGTTAAAAATTGACCACTGTCTGGAAAATCTTCCAGCTCCTGCACCCAACATCTTGCTCCTGGGGGATTTCAACTTAAGGCACCTAAAATGGAGGAATATAGCAAATAATATTGTTGCAGTAATAACACCAGGAGGCAGCTCTGATGAAAACTCACACTCACACGAGCTTTTAAATCTCTGCACAAAATTCAATTTAAACCAGCAAATAATAGAGCCTACTAGAATGGAGAATACACTAGACCTCATCTTCACTAACAATGATGATCTGATAAGAAATGTCACCATATCAAAAACAATATACTCAGATCACAACATAATTGAGGTTCAGACATGTATGCGTGGAGCCCCAGACCGACAAAATGAGATTAGTCGCGAGGGAGCATTCACCAAATTCAACTTCAATAACAAAAACATAAAGTGGGACCAAGTAAACCAAGTCCTAACCGATATAAGCTGGGAAGATATACTAAGCAACACAGACCCCCAACTTATGCCTAGAACAGATTAACTTGGTGGCACTCGATGTATGCACAAGACTTATTCCTCTAAGAAAAAGGAGGAGTAGATGTAAAATAGAAAGAGACAGGCGCTCTCTTTACAGGCGACGGAAAAGAATAACAGAGCGGCTAAAAGAGGTCAATCTATCTGAAATGCGTAGGGAGACACTGGTCAGAGAAATAGCAAGCATCGAACTTAAGCTAAAGGAATCTTATAGGAGTCAGGAATTGCGGGAAGAACTAAAAGCCATAAATGAAATCGAAAAAAAACCAAAGTATTTCTTCTCCTATGCCAAATCAAAGTCGAGAACAACGTCCAGTATTGGGCCCTTACTTAAACAAGATGGGTCCTACACAGATGACAGCAAGGAAATGAGTGAGCTACTCAAGTCCCAATATGACTCAGTTTTTAGCAAGCCACTAACCAGACTGAGAGTCGAAGATCAAAATGAATTTTTTTTGAGAGAGCCACAGAATTTGGTTAACACAAGCCTATCTGATGTTATCCTGACGCCAAATGACTTCGAACAGGCGATAAATGACATGCCCATGCACTCTGCCCTAGGGCCAGACTCATGGAACTCCCTGTTCATCAAGAACATAAGAACATAAGAAAGGAGGAACACTGCAGGAGGCCTGTTGGCCCATACTAGGCAGGTCCTTTACAATTCATCCCTCTAACAAAACATTTGCCCAACCCAATTTTCAATGCCACCCAAGAAATAAGCTCTGATGTGAAAGTCCCACTCAAATTAAACCCCTTCCACTCATGTACTTATCCAACCTAAATTTGAAACTACCCAAAGTCCCAGCCTCAATAACCCAACTAGGTAGACTGTTCCACTCATCAACTACCCTATTTCCAAACCAATACTTTCCTATGTCCTTTCTAAATCTAAACTTATCTAATTTAAATCCATTACTCCAGGTTCTCTCTTGGAGAGACATCCTCAAGACCTTATTAATATCCCCTTTATTAATACCTATCTTCCACTTATACACTTCGAACAGGTCTCCCCTCATTCTTCGTCTAACAAGTGAATGTAACTTAAGAGTCTTCAATCTTTCTTCATAGGGAAGATTTCTAATGCTATGTATTAATTTAGTCATCCTACGCTGAATGTTTTCTAACGAATTTATGTCCATTCTGTAATATGGAGACCAGAACTGAGCTGCATAATCTAGGTGAGGCCTTACTAATGATGTATAAAGCTGCAGTATGACCTCTGGACTTCTGTTGCTTACACTTCTTAATATAAATCCCAGTAATCTATTTGCCTTATTACGTACTCTTAGGCATTGCTGTCTTGGTTTAAGGTTGCTGCTCACCATAACCCCCAAGTCCTTTTTGCAATCTGTATGGCTAAGTTCTACATCATTTAACTTATAAGTACTAGGGTTATGGGCACTCCCAAGCTTCAGAACCTTGCATTTATCTACATTGAACTGCATCTGCCACTTTTCTGACCAAGAATAGAGTTTGTTTAAATCCTCCTGAAGTTCCATAACATCTACGTTTGAATCAATTATCCTACCTATCTTTGTGTCATCGGCGAATTTGCTCATATCACTAGTAATTCCCTCATCAAGATCATTGATGATGAATGGTTTGAAAAACCGACAAGTTGAAGATTGAGACACTTATGCAGCATATGGGAATCTTTATTCAGGGAACGTTTCGCCACACAGTGGCTTCATCAGTCCAATACAAAGAGGAAGGCGTAAGGAGAGGAGGAGTATGAGGTAATCAGTCCCTCAGCCTGGAGTCGATGTGTTCAGTCCATCAATCTTGTAGAATGACTAGTGGATGATACCACTATGATCCCGCCTCCGTCTGCTTCAAGTCACCTCACTACAGTATATAAGCCACGTCTACGGCCCTATGCTGTACATTCTACAAGATTGATGGACTGAACACATCGACTCCAGGCTGAGGGACTGATTACCTCATACTCCTCCTCTCCTTACGCCTTCCTCTTTGTATTGGACTGATGAAGCCACTGTGTGGCGAAATGTTTCCTGAATAAAGATTCCCATATGCTGCATAAGTGTCTCAATCTTCAAGATCATTGATATATATTATAAACAACAACGGGCCCAAGACTGATCCCTGTGGAACGCCACTTGTTACAGATCCCCACTCGGATTTAACCCCATTTATGGACACTCTCTGCTTCCTGTCAGTGAGCCATGACTCGATCCACGAGAGCACTTTTCCCCCAATGCCATGAGCTGCCACTTTCTTTAACAGTCTATGGTGCGGAACTCTATCAAAAGCCTTACTAAAATCTAAGTAAATAATATCAAATTCTTTATTGTGGTCAACAGCCTCAAAAGCTTTCCTGAAGAAAGTTAATAAATTAGTTAGACAAGACCGGCCTCTTGTGAATCCATGTTGAGTATCATTAATCAAGCTATGCTTATCGAGATGGCTTCTTATAATCTCAGCTATAATTGACTCTAGTAATTTGTCTACAATTGAGGTCAGGCTTATTGGGCGGTAATTTGATGGTAACGACTTGTCCCCTGTTTTAAAAATAGGAATTACATTAGCCATCTTTCACATATCAGACACTACACCTGTTTGAAGAGATAAATTAAAAATATTAGTTAATGGTTCACAGAGTTCCATTTTGCATTCCTTAAACCCTTGAAAAAACCTCATCAGGACCCGGTGACTTATTTTGCTTCAGTCTGTCTATCTGCTTCACAACCATTTCACTAGTGACTGTGATGTTACATAATTTATCTTCTTCTAGCCCACTATAAAAATTAATTACTGGAATATTGTTAGTGTCTTCCTGTGTAAAAACTGAGAGAAAATAATTATTAAAAATCGAGCACATTTCATTCTCTTTGTCAGTAAGGTGCCCATAGTTATTTTTAAGGGGACCTATCTTATCTCTAACTTTTTTTCTATAGACCTGGAAAAGACATTTTGGGTTAGTTTTAGAATCCCTAGCAACTTTAATTTCATAGTCCCTTTTAGCTTTTCTTATCCCCTTTTTAATGTCCCTCTTAATGTCAATATACTGATTCATAAGATGACCCTCACCTCTTTTGATACGCCTATAAATTCCTTTCTTATGCCCTAGTAGATATTTGAGCCTATTATTCATCCATTTTGGGTCATTTCTATTTGATCTAATTTCTTTATATGGGATGAACGTTCTTTGAGCACAATGTACAGTGTTCAGAAAACTGTCATATTGATAGCTCACTTCGTTACCCCAGTCAACAGATGATAAGTGTTCTCTAAGCCCATCGTAATCTGCTAAGCGAAAATCTGGGACTGTTACTGAGTTATCACTACTATCGTACTTCCATTCAATGCTAAATGTAATTGATTTGTGGTCGCTAGCACCCAGTTCCTCTGAAATTTCTAAATTATTAACAAGGGATTCATTGTTTGCCATAACTAAGTCAAGCAGGTTATTTCCCCTTGTAGGTTCTGTCACAATCTGCTTCAAAAAACAATCCTGAACTACTTCTAAGAAGTCGTATGATTCCAAATTCCCAGTCAAGAAATTTCAATCAACATGACTAAAGTTAAAGTCTCCTAGAATTACTACATTATCATGCCTTGTGGCCTTAACAATTTCCTCCCATAGTAGTCTCCCTTGGTCCCTATCTAAGTTTGGGGGACGGTATATCACTCCTAAAATCAGTTTTTCATGCCCCTCTGAAAATTCTATCCAAACAGACTCTGTATGTGTTACTTCAGACTTGATACCCGTTTTTATGCAACAGTTCAAGCGATCTCGGACATATAATGCCACCCCACCCACCTTCCCAATACTTCTATCTACTTGGAACAATTTAAAACCCTGAATATGACATTCTGCAGGCATGTCCCGACTTTTTGAATTAAACCACGTCTCAGTTAACCCTTTGAGGGTTTCGGCCGTACTAGTACGTCTTACGCGCAGGGGTTTTTGACGTACTAGTACGCATAAATTCTAGCACCGGCTGGTAGGCCTCCTTATGAAAGAATGGGTCTATGTGGTCAGTGTGCACGGTATAAAAAAAATCCTGCAGCACACAGTGCATAATGAGAAAAAAAAACTTTGACCGTTTTTGTGGCATAAAACAGCAACTTTGCACTGTATTTTCGTATGGTATTTATTGTTGTATTCTAGTTTTTGTGGTCTCATTTTATAGAATGGAAGGCATATCACAGAAATTGAGATGATTTTGACTGGTTTTACAATGAAAAGATCCTTGAAATTGAGCTCAAAGTAGCGGAAATGTTCGATTTTTACCAAAGTTCAAAAGTAAACAAATCATGCCAAGCGTCCAATACACGTCAATTGGTGAGTCTAACATTCTTTTGCGAGTGCGCCAATATGATTTATACCATTTTTTACACTAATGCAGTAATCTGCATAACAGTAAATCTTCTATTTTTTGTGAGAATAAAAATTCAAAGTGGAAAGCAAAAGAATGTAAGAGGGGCCTTGAGACGTGACTAATGATCAGAGGAAATGTCATTTTATTGCCAGGAATGTATTTCTTGTTTGTTCTGGACCCTATTCGGAAATGGCATTTTTTGAAATTTGTGTGAAATTGGCAAAATTGCTAAATTCTGACCACTGTATTGGATAGTTGAAAATGGTAAATGGGTGGTTTCTTGCACTCATTCAATAGAAAAAATGTAGTTCTAGCGAAATATTCATGTTTTTTGTCGACTAGTACAGTGGAATTGGCCGAAAATGGGGCTCAAAGTGGGCAAAATCGCCGATGCGTAAACATCGCCGAGACCGCTAACTTTGCGAGAGCATAATTCCGTAAGTTTTCCATCAAATCTCATAATTTTGGTGTCATTATGATCGGAAAAAGATTCTCTATCTTTTCATAAGAAAAAATAATTTTTTTTTTTTAAATTTGGCCGACCCTGAGAACGAGTTTCTGAGAGGGCCTGTCGACCCTCAAAGGGTTAAGGCAAGTACATCAATGTTACCTGCACTAGCAACTAATCTCAACTCGTCCATCTTATTCCTAGCACTACGGCAATTAGCATAATAAACATTGAAAGACTCTCCTTTCTCTTTACCCTTCCTGCTCATTTCTGTTTTTCTACTAAACCTATTACTGTCCTTATCACCCAAAGTCCCTGGCTTTTCAATATCTACCTCGTTCTGCTTATTACTAGTTCCCCTAGAACTCGTAATATTACTACACTGGGACATCACTGTTTTCCTGCCAAAACCCATACCACTAACTATTCCTAGTTTAAAGTCCTAACTGCTCCCTCCACTGCAGTTGCCAGTGCTACCACCCCAGACCTAGATAAGTGAACCCCATTCCTGGCATACATGTCATTTCTGCCATAGAAGAGGTCCCAGTTGTCAATGAATGTTACCGCATTTTCCTTACAGTATTTGTCCAGCCAGCAATTGACACCAATTGCCCTGGACAACCATTCATTTCCAACTCCTCTCCTTGGCAAAATACCACATATGACAGGGTTCCCACCCTTACTCCTGCAAGAAGCCCCTATCACGAGCCTTTACCATCCTATGGAGAGGGAGCATGGACACGGGGGTCGTCCCACAGTTACTAAAAACAACAGACATAGCCCCACTCCACAAAGGGGGCAGTAAAGCAACAGCAAAGAACTACAGACTGATAGCACTAACATCCCATATCATAAAAATCTTTGAAAGAGTCCTAAGAAGCAAGATCACCACCCATCTAGAAACCCATCAGTTACACAACCCAGGGCAACATGGGTTTAGAACAGGTCACTCCTGTCTGTCTCAACTATTTGATCACTACGACAAGGTCCTAGATGCACTAGAAGACAAAAAGAATGCAGATGTAATATATACAGACTTTGCAAAAGCCTTCGACAAGTGTGACCATGGCATAATAGCGCACAAAATACGTGCTAAAGGAATAACAGGAAAAGTCGGTCAATGGATCTATAATTTCCTCACTAACAGAACACAGAGAGTAGTAGTCAACAGAGTAAAGTCCGAGGCAGGCACGGTGAAAAGCTCTGTTCCACAAGGCACAGTACTCGCTCCCATCTTGTTCCTCATCCTCATATCTGACATAGACAAGGATGTCAGCCACAGCACTGTGTCTTCCTTTGCAGATGACACCTGAATCTGCATGACAGTGTCTTCCATTGCAGACACTGCAAGGCTCCAGGCGGACATCAACCAAATCTTTCAGTGGGCTGCAGAAAACAATATGAAGTTCAACGATGAGAAATTTCAATTACTCAGATATGGTAAACACGAGGAAATTAAATCTTCATCAGAGTACAAAACAAATTCTGGCCACAAAATAGAGCGAAACACCAACGTCAAAGACCTGGGAGTGATCATGTCAGAGGATCTCACCTTCAAGGACCATAACATAGTATCAATTGCATCTGCTAGAAAAATGACAGGATGGATAATGAGAACCTTCAAAATGAGGGATGCCAAGCCCATGATGACACTCTTCAGGTCACTTGTTCTATCTAGGCTGGAATATTGCTGCACACTAACAGCACCTTTCAAGGCAGGTGAAATTGCTGACCTAGAAAATGTACAGAGAACCTTCACGGCGCGCATAATGGAGATAAAACACCTCAATTACTGGAGCACTTGAGGTTCCTGAACCTGTATTCCCTGGAATGCAGGCGGGAGAGATACATGATTATATACACCTGTAAAGTCCTAGAGGGACTAGTACCGAACTTGCACACGAAAATCACTCACTATGAAAGCAAAAGACTTAGCAGACGATGCAACATCCCCCCAATGAAAAGCAAGGGTGTCACTAACATGTTAAGAGACCATACAATAAATGTCAGGGGCCCGAGACTGTTCAACTGCCTCCCAGCATACATAAGGGGGATTACCAACAGACCCCTGGCAGTCTTCAAGCTGGCACTGTACAAGCACCTAAAGTCGGTTCCTGATCAGCCGGGCTGTGGCTTGTATGTTGGTTTGCGTGCAGCCGGCAGTAACAGCCTGGTTGATCAGGCTCTGATCCACCAGGAGGCCTGGTCACAGACCGGGCCGCGGGGGCGTTGACCCCTGGAACTCTCTCCAGGTAAACTCCAGGTGATTCATCTGAGTCTTCAACTTCCAATTGTGACCTCTTGTGTCTGTGTCCCTTCTCTGGAACATCCCATCTTTGTCCACCTTGTCTATTCCGCGCAGTATTTTATATGTCGTTATCATGTCTCCCCTGACCCTCCTGTCCTCCAGTGTCGTCAGGCCGATTTCCCTCAACCTTTCTTCTTAGGACAATCCCCGTAGCTCTGGGACTAGTCTTGTGTCTGAAAAGTAGGTGACTTGTGTAATGTAATGTCTTGTGTCTGTAAAGTAGGTGAGTGTAATGTGGAGTCTCAGTGGTCCTTGACTGACCACAACTTCTTGTGACCTCACCCCCACCCTCCTGGGACTTGACCTGTACCTACTTACAGTGTTGCCCTTTATGCTTGTCCTGCCACCTAGCTTATAGTAATTTACTCGCCTTGTTCAATGGATTACCAATTGCTATTCCTTATTGAATACTTGAGTGCCTATTCTTTATCTTGCTATGAGGGACCATTCACAATCAGCTTGGCAGTTAATTGGAACCTGGAACCCCACACCCAAACAACCACTCATAGGTGAATACAGTACTTGCAATGCAGCTGTAGCAGCCTGTAGATTGTCCAGCTCGATGTGACGTCCTGGCGTAGATCCACCTCAATTTCTCGTTATATAATGCACCCTATTCACTGTATTTCTCTCACTGGTCACACGATTGTTTCACTTTATTATCTTTCTTGGGTGACACGTGACAAGGTCGCCTATCCACGCACACTAGCCTGCCCGCTCTGACTGTGCCACCATGTTTTACTTTCTAGATCACTTACAAAATTGTGGCTCTCCCCACACTTATGTGGCTCAGGCAGGTTGTAAATCGCTTCTAGGATTGCTCACTACTCTAACACACTTAGCTTCCCTTGCAGAACACTTGGGTAGCCCTCAAAAACACTTTCATTCGAGGAGCACGGAAGGCGTGACTCACTCGGTGTGTATGCATATATTTGTACGCTCATGTGCATGTGTCTGTGCATGTGCCCTCGTGTGTGTATGTACTCACCTAGTTGAGGTTGCGGGGGTCGAGTCCGAGCTCCTGGCCCCGCGTGTGTGTGGGCGAGTTCGTGTGGGTGTATGACCCACTTAATATTTGTATTTATAACTCATTACAATTGTGATCAGGTGTGGACGTGTCAGTGGCTCATTACTTCGTAATTTGTTCATGATTGTAACCATGTATAGGAGTGAGGCTGATTCATTACCTTTGTAACTTGTCATGATTGTGACCAGATCTACCTGGAGTTCATTACCTTTGTAACTAGTTCAGCTATCATAACTTTGGGGTCCAGTCCCTGAACCCATTATGTACCTCTGTAATCTTTTGACTACCGCCCACAGGATGGGTATGGTGTGCATAATAAAGATATTAAACTAACTAACCATAAAAGTTGTTCCAGTTGTCAATGAATGGAATTGCAAGTTCCTTGCAGTATCTGTCCATTCAGCAATTTACACCGTTTTCCTAAGATAACCATTCATTGCCCACTCCCCTTCTTAGCAAACTGCTACATATGACTGGGATACCTTCCTTAGACCTAACTGAATCCAAAGCTGACCTGTATTTATCTAGCAGCTCTTCTCTCCTACCCTTCCCTACATCATTTCCACCAGCACTGTAACAGATAATGGGCGTTTTCCCATTACCTGATATATTATCCAACCTGTTGACTATGTCATCAACACCAGCTCCAGTGATGCACACTCTCTCACCTTATTCCTATTATGGAAAGCACAGTCCATATATCTTACCTGTGAGTTACCAACCACAAGAATTCACTTACCTCTGTTAGCAGGGGAAGTAGTACCTTTACCTACACTGACTACTGAAGTACACTCATCCTTAAGAACAGAGAAGTGATTTCCAATCCTCAAATCTTCTCTCTTAACTTAACTTAACCCTTTCAGGGTTGGTGTCATAAAGTTTGTAGGCCTACATATGAAAGAATGGGTCTATGTGATCAGTGTGCACAGCATAAAAAAATCCTGCACCACACAGTGCATAATGAGGAAAAAGAAACTCCAGCCATGTTTTTGGTTTAAAACAGCGACTTTGCAGTGTATTTTTGTATGCTATTTATGGTTGTATTCTAGTTTTCCTGGTCTCATTTTATAGAATGGAAAACATATTACAGAAATTGAGATGATTTTGATTAGTTTCACAATGAAAAGTACCTTGAAATTGAGCTCAAAGTAGCAGAAATGTTCGATTTTTGCCAAAGTTCAAAAGTATACAAATTATGCCACGCATCCAATACACATCAACTGGTGAGTCTAATATTCTTTCACAAGTGTGCTGATATCATTTATACGATTTTTACACTAATGCAGTAGTCTGTATAACAGTAAATCTTCTATTTATTTGTGAGAATAAAAATTCATGCAGGTAGTAGGTTGATAGACAGCAACCACCCAGGGAAGTACTACTGTCCTGCCAGATGACTGTGAAACAAACCTGTAACTGTTTTACATGATGGTAGGATTGCTGGTGTCTTTTTCTGTCTCATAAACACGCTGGATAACAGGGATATCTTGCTACTCCTACTTAAACTTTGGTCACACTTCATAGACATGCACATACATATACAGTGGACCCCCGCATAACGATATTAATCCGTTCATGAGAGCTCATTGTTATGCGAAATTATCGTTATGCGAATGAATTTTCCCCATAAGAAATAATGGAAATCAAATTAATCCGTGCAAGACACCCAAAAGTATGAAAAAAAAAATTTTCCTACACACAAAGAGAAGGATACATGCACAATAGTAGAGTAGTACATGCACAGTATATATTGTGCATGTACTATACTAAATGAAGAATAAATGACACTTACCTTTATTGAAGATGCAGCAATGACTGATGAGACACTGTGTCCTGGGAGTGCCTTTTCCTCCTGAGTACTGTAGGTCCTGTTTGGCATTTTCTTCCAGAACAGGCCTTATCACACTGTGTATGTCACTACGATTCTTAAATCTCTCAAACCAACCTTTGCTGGCTTTAAATTCACCAATATGAGCACTAGTTCCAGGCATTTTTCCCTGTTCATCTGGGTGTTAGTCGACTGGTGTGGGTTGCATCCTGGGAGACAAGATTAAGGACCCCAATGGAAATAAGTTAGAGTCCTCGATGATGCACTGACTTTCTTGGGTTATCCTGGGTGGCTAACCCTCCGGGGTTAATTGTTTCTCGGTAATTGTTTCACGTTAAGCCACACCAACAACACTCTCTCCACATCTTCGAGTAATACAGCTGATGGTGGTGCAGCAACAACAACAGCTGTGGTGCAGCTGACCATGGTGCAGCAGCAGCTGGATGCAGCAGCAGCTGGGCAGCAGCAGCTGACCATGGTGCAGCTGCAGCTGTGGTGCAGCTGCAGCTGTGGTGCAGCAGCAGCTGTGGTGCAGCAGCAGCTGACTGTGGTACGATAGTATTTATCACCCTTTTTACCACAGGGTTGGCACTAGAAGCTTTCTTTGGGCCCATGGTGGCTTATTTAGCAGTTACAAGCACTATAAATAATGGAATAATACAAAATGTATCGAATGTATGCATGCAACCGGCCACCCTGGCTTGTAAACAATGACGGCAAGGCGGGCGCTCAGGCTGGACGGACAGGTTCGGGACAGGTTCGGGACGAGTCATGTTCAGAGACAGCTGATGGTGCAACAGCAGCTGACCGTGGTGCAGCAGCAGCTGACTGGTCCAGCAACAGCTGACTGGTCCAGCAACAGCTGACTGGTCCAGCAACAGCTGACTGGTCCAGCAGCAGCTGACTGATCCAGCAACAGCTGACTGATCCAGCAACAGCTGACCGATCTAGCAACAGCTGACTGATCCAGCAACAGCGATTCTTAAATCTCTCAAACCAACCTTTGCTGGCTTTAAATTCACCAATATGAGCACTAGTTCCAGGCGTTTTTCCCTGTTCACCTGGGTGTTAGTCGACTAGTGTGGGTTGCATCCTGGGAGACAAGATTAAGGACCCCAATGGAAATAAGTTAGACAGTCTTCGATGACACTTTTTTTGGGTTATACTGGGTGGCTAACCCTCTGGGGTTAATTGTTTCTTGGTATTCTCAATAAGCCACACCAACAACTGTGCTACAGCAGCAGCAGCAGCAGCAGCTGACAGTGTTACAGCAGCAGCAGCAGCAGATGACAGTGCTACAGCAGCAGCAGCAGCAGCTGACAGTGCTACAGCAGCAGCAGCTGACAGTGCTACAGCAGCAGCAGACGGTACTACAGCAGCAGCAGCAGCAGAAGCAGCAGACGGTACTACAGCAGCAGCAGCAGCAGCTGACGGTGGTACAGCAGCAGCAGCAGCTGACAGTGCTACAGCAGCACCAGCAGCTGACAGTGCTACAGCAGCAGCAGCAGCTGACAGTGCTACAGCAGCAGCAGACAATGCTACATCAGCAGCAGACGGTACTACAACAGTAGCAGCAGCAGCAGCAGCTGACGGTGGTACAGCAGCAGCAGCAGCTGACGGTGCTACAGCAGCAGCAGCAGCTGACAGTGCTACAGCAGCAGCAGCAGCAGCATCAGCAGTTGACCATGGTACCACAGTATTTCGATAATATTTCTCACCCTTTTTACCACAGGGTTGGCACTAGAAGCTTTCTTGGGGCCCATGGTCACTTATTTTGCAGATAAAATCACCAAAAACACTGTAATAATACGAAATGTTACGATTGTATGCTTGGATGTTACCGCGGAGGCTGGCTTGTAAACAATGCCAATGGCGGAACATGTGAAGCTGGCTCAGGCCTCACATAGACGTGTCTCAGACGACCAGCATTGAGCGGATTTTTTAGCGGTATGCGAGGCAAAATCTTAGCGATAAAATGTATCGGTATGCGGATTTAACGTTATGTAAGGCCAACGGTATGCGGGGGTCCACTGTATATATATATATATATATATATATATATCTATATATATATATATATATATATATATATATATATATATATATATATATATATATATACAGTGGACCCCCGCATAGCGAACGCCTTGCATAGCGAACAATCCGCATAGCGAACGCTTTGTTCACTAAAATTTTGCCCCGCATAGTGGACAAAAACCCGCTCAGCGACCTTCGTCCGAGACGCGTCCAATGTGCGCCCTCAGCCAGCCTCACATGTGCCCCCCGTCCCATTGTTTACCAGCCAGCCTCCGCGGTAACATTCAAGCATACACTCGGAATATTTCGTATTATTACAGTGTTTTCGGTGCTGTTTGTGGAAAATAAGTGACCATGGGCCCCAAGAAAGCTTCTAGTGCCAACCCTACACCTCAAAGGGTAAGAATACCCATTGAAATGAAGAAAGAGATCATTGATAAGTATGAAAGTGGAGTACGTATCACCGACCTGGTCAGGTTGTACAAGAAACCAAAATCAACCATCGCTTCTATTGTGGGCAAGAAAACGGCAGTCAAGGAAGCTGTTGTTGCCAAAGGTTTAACTGTGTTTTCGAAACAAAGATCGCAAGTGATGGAAGATGTTGAGAGACTCTTATTGGTGTGGATAAATGAAAAACAGCTGGCAGGAGATAGCGTCTCTCAAGCGATCATATGTGAAAAGGCTAGGAAGTTGCATGACGATTTAATTAAAAAAATGCCTGCAACTAGTGATGATGTGAGTGAATTTAAGGCCAGCAAAGGTTGGTTTGAGAGATTTAAGAAGCGTAGTGGCATCCATAGTGTGATACGGCATGGTGAGGCTGCCAGTTCGGACCACAAAGCGGCTGAAAAATATGTGCATGAATTCAAGGAGTACATAGAAACTGAAGGACTGGAACCTGAACAAGTGTTTAATTGTGATGAAACAGGCCTGTTCTGGAAGAAAATGCCAAGCAGGACCTACATTACTCAGGAGGAAAAGGCACTCCCAGGACATAAGCCTATGAAAGACAGGCTTACTTTGTTGATGTGTGCCAATGCTAGTGGTGATTGCAAAGTTAAGCCTTTATTAGTGTATCACTCTGAAACTCCCAGAGTGTTCAGGCAAAAGAATGTCCTCAAGGATAATTTGTGTGTGCTGTGGAGGGCAAACAGTAAGGCATGGGTCACTAGGGAATTTTTCTATAACTGGTTACACCATGCATTTGCCCCCAATGTGAAAGATTACCTAACTGAAAAGAAATTAGACCTTAAGTGCCTCCTGGTGTTAGACAATGCCCCTGGTCATCCTACAGACGTGGCAGAGCGACTTTATGGGGACATGAGCTTCATTAAGGTGAAGTTTTTGCCTCCTAATACCACTCCTCTCCTGCAGCCCATGGACCAGCAGGTCATTTCCAACTTCAAGAAACTGTACACAAAAGCTCTGTTTCAAAAGTGCTTTGAAGTGACCACAGACACTCGATTGACTCTAAAAGAGTTTTGGAAGGATCACTTTAATATCCTCAATTGTGTAAACCTTATAGGTAAGGCTTGGGAGGGAGTGACTAAGAGAACCTTGAACTCTGCTTGGAAGAAACTGTGGCCAGAATGTGTAGACAAAAGGGATTTTGAAGGGTTTGAGGCTAACCCTGAGAGGAGTAGTATACCAGTTGAGGAATCAATTGTGGAATTGGGGAAGTCCTTGGGGTTGGAGGTTAGTGGGGAGGATGTGGAAGAGTTGGTGGAGGAGGACAATGAAGAACTAACCACTGATGAGCTGATAGATCAACTTCAAGAGCAAGAGGCCAGACCTGGGGAAACTGGTTCAAAGGAGGGGAGAGAGAAATTGAAGGAATTGCCTACTTCAAAGATTAAGGAAATGTGTGCAAAATGGCTTGAAGTGCAAACCTTTTTTGATGAAAATCACCCTCACACAGCTATTGCAAGCCGTGCTGGTGACTGTTACAATGACACTGTTGTGAACCACTTTAGACAAATCATAAAGGAACGAGAGGTACAGGCCACTATGGACAGATATGTTGTGCGAAAGAAGTCCAGTGACTCTGAAGCTGGTCCTAGTGGCATTAAAAGAAGAAGGGAAGTAACCCCAGAAAAGGACTTGCTACCTCAAGTCCTAATGGAAGGGGATTCCCCTTCTAAACACTAACACTCTCTCTCCCCTCCTCCCATCCCATCAATCATCACCAGATCTTCAATAAAAGTAAGTGTCATGTAATTGTGCATGCCTTTTTCAGTTTGTGTGTACTAAAATTAACATTTTTTTGTGGTAAAAAAATTTTTTTTTCATACTTTTGGGTGTCTTGCACGGATTAATTTTATATCCATTATTTCTTATGGGGAAAATTAATTCGCATAGCGAACATTTCGCATAACGACCAGCCCTCTTGCACGGATTAAGTTCGCTATGCGGGGGTCCACTGTATATATATATATATATATATATATTATATTTTATATATATATATATTTTATATTATATATATATATATATATATATATATATATATATTTAGGTTTTTCTCCTTTTTCTAAATAGTTCTTGTTCTTTATTTCTTCTATTGTCCCTGGGGAAGTGGAAAAGAATCTTTCCTCCGTAAGCCATGCGTGTCGTATGAGGCGACTAAAATGCCAGTAGCAGTGGGCTAGTAACCACTTTTCCTGTAAACATTCACTAAAAAAGAGAAGAAAAACTTTATAAAACTGGGATGCTCAATTGTGCGTGGATGTAGTGCGGATGACAAGAAACAGATGAGTGCTGATGTTATGAGTGAAAAGAAGTTGGATGTTCTGGCCCTAGGCGAAACAAAGCTGAGGGGGTAGGGGAGTGTCGCTGGAGAGAAATAAATACGATTAAATCTTGAGTATCTGAGAGAGTTAGAGCTAAGGAAGGGGTAGCAATAATGTTGAAGGATCAGTTATGGAAGGAGGAGAGAATATGAAAGTGTAAATTCAAGGATTATGTGGATTAAAATAAAGGTTGGATGTGAAAAGTGGGTCATAATAAGTGTGTATGCACATGGAGAAGAGAAGAGTGTAGAGGAGAGAGAGAGATTTTGGGAGATGTTAAGTGAATGTATAGGAACCTTTGAACCAAGTGAGTGAGTAATTGTGGTAGAGGACCTGAATGCAAAAGTAGGAGAAACTTTTAGATACAGATACTAATGCCGGAAAAAAAATCCCCCCCCCAGTACCAACAATACCACCAGTCCGATAACATTCTTCTTTGCAAATATACAGGGTCTAAAGCCAGCAACAAACAACAAAATACCTTTCATCCGTGGACTGCTTGCAGAGGCAAAGGCAATGTTCGCGGCTTTCACTGAGACCCACATAAAGGATCACTTGGACAACGAAATATGGATCCCAGGTTACAACCTATACAGATGTGACAGAGTGAACAGGCAAAAGGGGGGGGTTGGCCTGTACATTGCAGAGTCACTTGTTTGCACAGAACTGCTAAATGCCTCAAATGATGTAGTGGAAGTTTTAGCAGTAAAGGTCGAGAACCAAAACCTAGTCATTGTGATAGTCTACAAGCCTCCGGATGCAACATCCCAGAAATTTCAGGAACAGCTGTTAAAAATTGACCACTGTCTGGAAAACCTTCCAGCTCCTGCACCCAACATCTTGCTCCTGGGGGATTTCAACTTAAGGCACCTAAAATGGAGGAATATAGCAAATAATATTGTTGCAGTAATAACACCAGGAGGCAGCTCTGATGAAAACTCACACTCACGCGAGCTTTTAAATCTCTGCACAAAATTCAATTTAAACCAGCAAATAATAGAGCCTACTAGACTGGAGAATACACTAGACCTCATCTTCACTAACAATGATGATCTGATAAGAAATATCACCATATCAAAAACAATATACTCAGATCACAACATAATTGAGGTTCAGTCATGTATGCGCGGAGCCCCAGACCGCCATAATGAGATTAGTCACGAGGGAGCATTCACCAAATTCAACTTCAATAACAAAAACATAAAGTGGGACCAAGTAAACCAAGTCCTAACCGATATAAGCTGGGAAGATATACTAAGCAACACAGACCCCAACTTATGCCTAGAACAGATTAACTCGGTGGCACTCGATGTATGCACAAGGCTTATTCCTCTAAGAAAAAGGAGGAGTAGATGTAAAACAGAAAGAGACAGGCGCTCCCTTTACAGGCGACGGAAAAGAATAACAGAGCGGCTAAAAGAGGTCAATATATCTGAAATGCGTAGGGAGACACTGGTCAGAGAAATAGCAAGCATCGAACTTAAGCTAAAAGAATCCTTTAGGAGTCAGGAATCGCGGGAAGAACTAAAAGCCATAAATGAAATCGAAAGAAACCCAAAGTATTTCTTCTCCTATGCCAAATCAAAATCGAGAACAACGTCCAGTATTGGGGCCCTACTTAAACAAGATGGGTCCTACACAGATGACAGCAAGGAAATGAGTGAGCTACTCAAGTCCCAATATGACTCAGTTTTTAGCAAGCCGCTAACCAGACTGAGAGTCGAAGATCAAAATGAATTTTTTATGAGAGAGCCACAAAATTTGATTAACACAAGCCTATCCGATGTTATCCTGACGCCAAATGACTTCGAACAGGCGATAAATGACATGCCCATGCACTCTGCCCCAGGGCCAGACTCATGGAACTCTGTGTTTTATTTATTTATTTATTTATTATAAATTTGAGCACACATACAGAGGTACAAAAAAATACAGATAAGAGCAGCATGCCAAAGCCACTTATACTATGCATAGCATTACGGGCTGGCTTAAAATTAACTTAAGATTAACTAAGCAATAATGAAGTCAGTGATAAAACATTAATGTAAACAGATTACTATAAAGCACAAGTGAGTATTACAAAGACAGGTCATATGGTTGCATTCAGTCATATGAAGGATTCTGTTAGGTAGTGTATTTAAAAAATAATAAAGTTAGATTCGGTTTTAGGTTTAACATTTATGTGATATAATTGTGAGAAACATTTAAGATATACAATTTATAAGGTTCAGTTATTCAGTATTTATTTGGTTTTGGGTGAGTAAGTGATCTTTGAGTAGAGACTTGAATTTATAAACAGGTAGTGTTTCTTTTATATTTACAGGTAATGAATTCCAGATTTTAGGGCCTTTTATGTGCATTGAGTTTTTGCATAGTGTGAGATGAACACGAGGAACATCAAAGAGTGATCTGTGCCTTGTGTTATGGTCATGTGTTCATCAAGAACTGCAAGAAGCCCCTATCACGAGCCTTTTCCATCCTATGGAGAGGGAGCATGGACACGGGGGTCGTCCCACAGTTACTAAAAACAACAGACATAGCCCCACTCCACAAAGGGGGCAGTAAAGCAACAGCAAAGAACTACAGACCAATAGCACTAACATCCCATATCATAAAAATCTTTGAAAGGGTCCTAAGAAGCAAGATCACCACGCATCTAGAAACCCATCAGTTACACAACCCAGGGCAACATGGGTTTAGAACAGGTCGCTCCTGTCTGTCTCAACTATCGGACCACTACGACAAGGTCCTAAATGCACTAGAAGACAAAAAGAATGCAGATGTAATATATACAGACTTTGCAAAAGCCTTCGACAAGTGTGACCATGGCGTAATAGTGCACAAAATGCGTGCTAAAGGAATAACAGGAAAAGTCGGTCGATGGATCTATAATTTCCTCACTAACAGAACACAGAGAGTAGTCGTCAACAGAGTAAAGTCCGAGGCAGCTACGGTGAAAAGCTCTGTTCCACAAGGCACAGTACTCGCTCCCATCTTGTTCCTCATCCTTATATCCGACATAGACAAGGATATCAGCCACAGCACCGTGTCTTCCTTTGCAGATGACACCCGAATCTGCATGACAGTGTCTTCCATTGCAGACACTGCAAAGCTCCAGGCAGACGTCAACCAAATCTTTCAGTGGGCTGCAGAAAACAATATGAAGTTCAACGATGAGAAATTTCAATTACTCAGATATGGTAAACATGAGGAAATTAAATCTTCATCAGAGTACAAAACAAATTCTGGCCACAAAATAGAGCGAAACACCAACGTCAAAGACCTGGGAGTGATCATGTCGGAGGATCTCACCTTCAAGGACCATAACATTGTATCAATCGCATCTGCTAGAAAAATGACAGGATGGATAATGAGAACCTTCAAAACTAGGGAGGCCAAGCCCATGATGACACTCTTCAGGTCACTTGTTCTATCTAGGCTGGAATATTGCTGCACACTAACAGCACCTTTCAAGGCAGGTGAAATTGCCGACCTAGAAAATGTACAGAGAACTTTCACGGCGCGCATAACGGAGATAAAACACCTCAATTATTGGGAGCGCTTGAGGTTCCTAAACCTGTATTCCCTGGAACGCAGGAGGGAAAGATACATGATTATATACACCTGGAAAATCCTAGAGGGACTAGTACCGAACTTGCACACGAAAATCACTCACTACGAAAGCAAAAGACTTGGCAGACGATGCACCATCCCCCCAATGAAAAGCAGGGGTGTCACTAGCACGTTAAGAGACCATACAATAAGTGTCAGGGGCCCGAGACTGTTCAACTGCCTCCCAGCACACATAAGGGGGATTACCAACAGACCCCTGGCAGTCTTCAAGCTGGCACTGGACAAGCACCTAAAGTCAGTTCCGGATCAGCCGGGCTGTGGCTTGTACGTTGGTTTGCGTGCAGCCAGCAGCAACAGCCTGGTTGATCAGGCTCTGATCCACCAGGAGGCCTGGTCTCAGACCAGGCCGCGGGGGCGTTGACCCCCGGAACTCTCTCCAGGTAAACTCCAGGTAAGTTTAGGGTGCCAGGTATAAATGATAGTGGGAGCCATTTGATTGAACTTTGTATAGAAAGGGGTTTAGTTATAGGTAATACATATTTTAAGAAAAAGAGGATAAATAAGTTTACAAGATATGATGTAGGGCAAAATGACAATAGTTTGTTGGATTATGTATTGGTAGATAAAAGACTGTTGAGTAGACTTCAGGATGTACATGTTTATTGAGGGGCCACAAATATATCAGATCACTTTTTAGTTGTAGCTACAGGGAGAGTAAAAGGTAGATGGGATACAAGGAGAACAGAAGCATCAGGTAAGAGAGAGGTGAAGGTTTATAAACTAAAAGAGGAGGCAGTTAGGGTAAGATATAAACAACTATTGGAGGATAGATGGGCTAATGAGAGCATAGGCAATGGGGTAAAAAATGTATGGGGTAGGTTTAAAAATGTAGCATTAGTGTTCAGAAAACGTTTGTGCTTACAGGAAAGTGGGTGCGGGAGGGAAGAGGAGCGATTAGTGGAATGATGTAAAGAGAGTAATAAGGGAGAAAAAGTTAGCATATGAGAAGTTTTTACAAAGTAGAAGTGATGCAAGGAGGGAAGAGTATATGGAGAAAAATAGAGAGGTTAAGAGAGTGGTGAAGCAATGTAAAAAGAGAGCAAATGAGAGAGTGGGTGAGATGTTATCAACAAATTTTGTTGAAAATTAGAAAAAGTTTTGGAGTAAGATTAACAAGTTAAGGAAACCTAGAGAACAAATGGAGTTGTCAGTTAAAAATAGGAGAGGAGAGTTATTAAATGGAGAGTTAGAGGTATCGGGAAGATGGAGGAAATATTTTGAGGAATTGTTAAATGTTGATGAAGATAGGGAAGCCGTGATTTCGTGTATAGGGCAAGGAGGAATAACATCTTGTAGGAGTGAGGAATAGCCAGTTGTGAGTGTGGGTGAAGTTCGTGAGGCAGTAGATAAAATGAAAGGGGGTAAGGCAGCTGGGATTGATGGCATAAAGATAGAAATGTTAAAAGCAGGTGGGAATATAGTTTTGGAGTGGTTGGTGCTATTATTTAATAAATGTATGGAAGAGGGTAAGGTACCTAGGGATTGGCAGAGAGCATGCATAGTTCCTTTGTATAAAGGCAAAGGGGACAAAAGAGAGTGCAAAAACTGTAGGGGGGTTAAGTCTGTTGGGTATACCTGGTAAAGTGTATGGTAGAGTTATTATTGAAAGAATTAAGAGTAAGACTGAGAATAGGATAGCAGATGAACAAGGAGGCTTTAGGAAAGGTAGGGGGTGTGTGGACCAGGTGTTTACAGTGAAGCATATAAGTGAACAGTATTTAGACAAGGCTAAAGAGGTTTTTGTGGCATTTATGGATTTGGAAAAGGCATATAATAGGGTGGATGGGGGGGCAATGTGGCAGATGTTGCAAGTGTATGGTATAGGAGGTAGGTTATTGAAAGCAGTGAAGAGTTTTTATGAGGATAGTGAGGCTCAAGTTAGAGTATGTAGGAAAGAAGGAGATTATTTCCCAGTAAAAGGAGGCCTTAGACAAGGATGTGTGATGTCACCGTGGTTGTTCAATATATGTATGTATAGATGGGGTTGTAAGAGAAGTAAATGCGAGGGTCTTGGCAAGAGGCGTGGAGTTAAAAGATAAAGAATCACACATAAAGTGGGAGCTTTCACAGTTGCTCTTTGCTAATGACACTATGCTCTTGGTTGATTCTGAAGAGAAGTTGCAGAAGCTGGTGGATGAATTTGGTAGGGTTTTTTAAAAAAGAAAATTTTAAGTGAATGCAGGAAAGAGTAATGTTATGAGGATAACAAAAAGATTAGGTGATGAAAGATTGGATATCAGATTGGAGAGAGAGAGTATGGAGGAGGTGAATGTATTCTGATATTTGGGAGTGGACGTGTCAGTCGATGGGTCTATGAAAGATGAGGTGATTCATAGAATTGATGAGAGGAAAAGGGTGAGTGGTGCACTTCGTCCTTGGAAGCAAAGAGGGGAATGTATAGTTTTACCAATGCTCTTATATGGGTGTGAAGTATGAGTGATGAATGTTGCAGTGAGGAGAAGGCTGGAGGCAGTGGAGATGTCATGTCTGAGGACAATGTGTGGTGTGAATATAATGCAGAGAATTCGTAGTTTGGAAGTTAGGAGGAGGTGTGGGATTGCCAAAACTGTTGTTCAGAAGGCTGAGGAAGGTTGCTGAGGTGGTTTGGACATGTAGAGAGAATGGAATGAAACAGAATGACTTAGAAAGTGTATCAGTCTGTAGTGGAAGGAAGGCGGGGTAGGGGTCAGCCTAGGAAAGGTTGGAGGGAGGGGGTAAAGGAGGTTTTGTGTGCGAGGTGCTTGGACTTCCAGCGAGCATGTGTGAGCATATTTAAATGGAGACAAATGGTTTTTAATGCTTGATGTGCTGTTGAAGTGTGAGCAAAGTAACATTTATGAAGGGATTCAGAGAAACTGGCGGGCCAGATTGAGTCCTGGATTTGGGAAGTACAGTGCCTGCACTCTTAAGGAGGGGTGTTAATGTTGCAGTTTTATAAACTGTAGTGTAAAGCACCCCTCTGGCAAGACAGTGATTGAGTGAATGATGGTGGAAGCTTTTTTTTTCGGGCCACCCTGCCTTGGTGGGAATCGGCTAGTGTGTTAATAATAAAAAAATAAAAATTCAAAGGGGAAAGCAAAAGAAATGTAAGAGAGACCTGGGGGGCGTGACTAATGAACAGAGGAAATGTTATTTTAGTGCATGGAATGTCTGTCTTGTTTATTTTGGACCCTATTTGTAAATTGGCATCTTTTTGAAATTTGTGTGTAATTGGAAAAATTGCCAATTTCTGTTCACTTTATTGGATAGTTGAAATCAGTAAATGGGTGGTTTCTTGTACTCATTCGATGGAAAAAATGGAGTTCTAATGAAATAGTTATGATTTTTTCGACTGGAACATTAGAATTGGCCAAAAATAGGGCTCAAAGTGGGCGAAATTGCCGATGCATAATCATTGTCGAGACCACTAACTTCGTGAGAACATAATTCCATAAGTTTTCCATCAAATTTCACGCTTTCAGTGTCATTATGATCAGGAAAAGACTCTCTATCATTTCGTAAGAAAAAATTATTTTTTTTCTTTTAAATTTCTGACCCTGAGAGGGTTAATTTGATGCCTACTGGTATCTCATGAAATGACACCCAATCCCTCTCAGCAATGCTTGTCAGGTCCCTACTTCAGTTCTTCACTTTCTTGTGGATTGTCTGGTTTACAAGCAAATTTGCAGTTGTTACCTCCACCGACACCACTGCCCTGTCGCTCTTACCTTATCTTCCCTTCTTACAGATGGCACAGCCTTTGACTTACAATCACGCTTTTACTTTTTGTCAGCAACTGCTTTACTATACAAATTTTGACAAATAGCCCATAGTGTCCCTTCCAGCCCTCACCTCTGATCCCCTCTCCACCTAGCTGTTTATATATCTCGGGCACAATTTTCTGAATATCAATGCAGCTTGACCCTTGTCAGTTTAAGCTTTATTTGAGTATAATGTTAATCCATTGTTCTTTTTGGCCAAACTCATAGCAGTTTCATTAAAACTACTTTTCTTCTACCCAATAAAGTGATGAGAAATTGGTAATTTTGCCAATTTCATACAAAATTCAAGAAAGGCCAGTATTTCAAAATTGGGCTCATAATAAACAATGCAGTCATACCTAGCACTAAAATAACATTTTGTCTGTTCATTAGTCATGTCTCCAGGTCCCTTTTATATTAATTACATTTGCTTTCCATATTGAATTTTTATTCACACAAAAAATAGAAAATTTAATGTTATGAAAACTACTGCATTATTGTAAAAAATAATATAAATAATATCAGTGCATTTGTGAAAGCATATTGCACTCGCCAATTGATGTGTAGTGGATGTGTGACATGATTTGTTTATTCCTGAACATCGTCAAAAATCGAACACTTTCAGTAATTTGAGGTCACTTTCAAGCTACTTTTTGTCTGTTAACCATTCAAAAATCTTCTCTATTTCTGTAATATGTCTCCCATTCTTTGAAATGATACAAAGAAAAATGAGAATACAACCATAAATATCATACAAAAATACACTGCAAACTGGCTTGCTTAAACCAAAACATGGTCCCAGTTTTTTTTTGTCTCATGCACCCTGTGCTGTTGGATTTTTTTTTATGCTATGCATACTGACCACTCACACCCCTTTTCTCATATGTAGGCCTACCAGCTATCTCCTGCAAGATTGGAAGCCACTAGAATTTTGGAGTAGTATTACAGGACCGACACTAGCTTCTAAGCCCTAATACTGTATCATGGGACTGACAGTGAATGGGTTAAAAGTGACAATTTCATTTAGTGAAACATGTGATAATAGAAAAAAATCTTTTCTTGTTCCGTATGTTGTGTTGATAATTGTGGAATATTGTACTATACTGACTCATATTTCTATTGCAGAAGTATTTTGTGGAAGACCACCAGGCTGTGTCTTGCCAGACACTGTATCTTCAGTACTTCAAGAAGCACCAGTGTAAGTGTCTTGAACAACAACTGATATTGCAGAAGTATTTTGTGAAAGACTACCAGGTTGTGTCTTGCAAAACACTATATCTTCAGTACTTCAAGAAAGGCAACATCTGTTATTCTTGTGAATTTTTAATTAGCTAAATCTTTCTTCTTTCAACACACTGGCCATATTCCACCAAGGCAAGGTGGCCCAAAAAGAGAAACGAAAGTTAATTAGCTAAATATTACCCAATTTTACTTTTGATATTGGGAATTCTATCTAAAAATGCTTGCAGTTAACCAGTTCAGGGTCCGTCTTGTAGTTCGACAGCTTTTAAGCCAGGGTAAAAGTTGTAGTACTAAGTCATGAGCTCAGCTCACTCAGATAAGCTGTAAGCAGTAAATCTGGGCCTAGATATGAGAATTCATCTATATGGTAGTGTGCACCATATAAATGAAATCCTGCAACACGCAGTGCATGAGGGAAAAAAAATGCGATTGTTTTTTAATTAAACTAGGGAATTTTCAGTGTATTTTTATATGGTTTATATGGTAGAATTCACTTTTTCTTGGTGTCATTTTACAGAATGGATGATGTATTACAGAAATGATTTTGATTGGTTTTAGCACTGGAAATACCTTGAAATCAAGCTCAAAGTAGAGGAAAAGTTCTGTTTTTGCCGATGTTCGAGAATAAACAGATCATATCAGCTGGTGGATCTAATGTGCACCCCCAAATGTGCTGATATTATTTATACAATTATTACAGTGTTGCATAACAGTAAATCTTCTATTTTTTGGTGTGGATAAAAATTCTTTACGTGAAAAAAAATAAAAATGGAATTCGTCTGTAAATCCTGAAAATGTAACTAATAAATAGAGGAAATGTTATTTTAGTGCTATGTATGCCTATATTGATTATTCTGGACCCTATTTTGAAGTTGGAATATTTTGAACTTTGTGTGAAATTGGCCAAATTTCCAATTTCTGAAACAGTTGATCAGGCAATTTCTTGTGTTCAGTAGATAAAATGGAACACATTCTAGTGAAATAGCTAAGATTTGGTCTAATGGAACAATGTAATTGGCCAAAAACAGGACTCAGAGTGGGCAAAATTGCCGATGCATAAATATCATGGACATAGTGAAATTCACAGGAGCATAACTGTGTCAATTCTTTTAACAAAATTTGTACTTTTTTATTTATTATCTTCAGAAAAGAATCTACAATTTCATTGGAATTTTTTTTTTTTCTTGGACCCTGTATAGAATTTTCAGATTGGGGATGTATACTCTAATAGGGTTAATTAAAAAATACAAGTCTTTAATTCTGTAATAAAAATATTTCAGAAAAATATGATTAAACACAAGAGAAAATAAAAAAATGTTGTTGAGTGTATCTGCAGTGTTCAAGCACATATATTAATATTTTAACACAAAACAAAAATTATGATAGTCTTTTAACACACAATATAAACTTTATTAGCGCTTCATAAGTAGGACAAGATTTGCCTAAATAAATCTTAACATGGTAATATGTTCATAAGAAAAACCATGTGTTCAGTGTCCAAAACAGAAAACAGTTAAAAAAAAAATAATAAAATTAGCATGCAAGTACTTAACCCATAAATGGTCCAAACGTATATATACGTTTTTACTGCTTGTGCCCCAAACGTATATATACATTTTATGTGTCATACATTTAACATTGCCATGATAAACCTGAGTCGCCTAGACATGAGAGAATGGGTGTGAGCACTCACTGTGCACCATATTAAAATAATTGGGGATGCCTGGGTACCATATGCTCTTTTTTCCTATTAAAAAACAACAATTTTTTTTCTCAAAAAATTTGGGGCAGTACGGTAGTGAACATATACTGTATACGTATATATGTTTGGACCATTTACGGGTTAAGGAAGATTAACTATTCCACCGTTGTATGACATAAAAAAAAATATGGAAAAAGGTAAAGAACATAAACAGTATCAATGTTCAGAGTGTCTGAAATGTTTTACTGGAAAAGAACATCTTGTGACACATATGAGAGTACATACAGGAGATAAACCATATCAATGTTCAGAGTGTCTGAAATGTTTTAGTGTAAAATGCAGTCTTGTGAGACATATGCAAGTACATACAGGAGATAAACCTTATGAATGTTCAGAGTGTCTGAAATGTTTTAAAGAAAAAGGTAGTCTTGTGAAACATATGAGAGTACATACAGGAGATAAACCTTATCATTGTTCAGAGTGTCTGAAATGTTTTAGTGCAAAAGGTTATCTTGTGAAACATATGCAAGTACATACAGGAGATAAACCATATGAATGTTCAGAGTGTCTGAAATGTTTTAGTAGAAAAGACTATCTTGTGAATCATGTAAGAGTACATACAGGAGAGAAACCATTTCAGTGTTTAGAGTGTCTGAAATGTTTTACTAAAAAAGGATATCTTGTGAAACATATGAGAGTACATACAGGAGACAAACCTTATCAATGTTCAGAGTGTCTGAAATGTTTTACTGGAAAAGAACATATTGTGACACATATGAGAGTACATACAGGCGATAAACCATATCAATGTTTAGAGTGTCTGAAATGTTTTAGTGTAAAATGCAGTCTTGTGAGACATATGCAAGTGCATACAGGAGATAAACCATATGAATGTTCAGAGTGTCTGAAATGTTTTAAAGAAAAAGGTAGTCTTGTGAAACATATGCGAGTACATACAGGAGATAAACCATATGAATGTTCAGAGTGTCTGAAATGTTTTAGTGTAAAAAGTTATCTTGTGAAACATATGCGAGTACATACAAGAGATAAACCATATCAGTGTTCAGAGTGTCTGAAATGTTTTAGTCTTAAAAACAATGTTGTGAAACATATGCAAGTACATACAGGAGATAAACCATATTAGTGCTCTGAGTGTCTGAAATGCTTTAGTCAAAAAAGCAATCTTGGGAGACATAAACGAGTACATTCCGGAGATAAAACATGTTAGTGTTTAATGTTTAAGGAATATTTTAGTTATGAACTCATGAGAATATATAAAAGGGTTATACCATAACAGTGTTAAGAGTGAAATATGTTAATGAAATGTCTGTCATATAAAGGAGGGGTGTTAATGTTGCAGTTTAAAAACTGTAGTGTAAAGCACCCTTCTGGCAAGACAGTGATGGAGTGAATGATGGTGAAAGTTTTTCTTTTTCGGGCCACCCTGCCTTGGTGGGAATCGGCCAGTGTGATAATAAAAATAATAAAAAAATAAATCATATAAGTTCATAGAGGAGATAAGTTGTATTAATGTTCAGAATATCTTATACAGTAGGGCCCCACTTATACGGCAGGTTAGGTTCCAGGCTACCGCCGTAAAGCAGAAATCGCCATCAAGTGGAACACCCTTTGTTTCTCCTTATAAGAACATAACAACATAAGAAAGAAGGAACACTGTAACAGGCCTACTGACCCATGCAGCGCAGGTCAATGTCCCCCCCAGATTAGACCAATGACCTCCCTGGATTAGCCCAATGACCCACCCAGTCTGGTCACCTTCACTCAAGGATGGAGCACTGCACCAGACCCAGCAGTACAAGCTAGTCAGGTCCAACTCACACCCACCCACACCCACTCATGTATACAAATACTAGATAACAAGTTTACACTAACATATATTAAGTTATCAATAGAACTAGGCATCAAATAACAATAAAAAACTACAATACACACATAGTGCACTCACTTACCTTAAATGTTTATAGTCTTAATCTAGGGTGAGACAAGTAGCATTTATTGTAAGAAATCAAGCGTGGTATGTATGGTAGTCAGCCGGGCTACCATACCAGGCCACCCCACCTACACATATGTATATACAGTTAAATGTATATACAGTTTACTCATTACTTACCTTAAAATAGTTGTAATCTTAATCTAGGGTGAGATGAGTAGTATCTATTGTGTGGAAAATACTGTATATATTTTTCGGAAATACGGTAATTTATAGGTAAATAGATGCCCTATATTGTATTTTTAAAAGAAGTATGTTATCGAAAATGGGAAACCTGCGGCTGGACAGACAGTCGCCATTTTGTTTGAATTTGTATTAGAACGTTGGTGAAATGGGAAGAATTTTTCGTGCTCTAGAGGTTAAAATTGGGCTGACACCTCTCAAATAGGAGGCGAAATTGGTGGATATGCATTCCTGCATAACTTGAGATATCAGGCGACTGAACAAGACCTCTCCAGGAACCTCAGATAAGCTCTCTAGATTTGTGTATAATTCTGGCCAGCATTATTTTCAAAGATTTAGTTAGAGTGAGGTTTTCTGAGTATGATACACATTAAACTCCAGTCAAATTGGTGAGTGATATTAAGATATATTTTCATTCTGTTATGTAATTGTGTATATTTATAACCATTTATTATTTTTAATATACAGTCCACAAATTTATATATTTACCAACATTCCTGGTGTATGTATATTTCATTTAATTAATAGGTCCAGAGCAACTTGTGGATATGACAGTTGTAGGTATCGAAGGGGGACATTTTTGCGACCTAGGTGTCCCAAATTCCTACTTGTCTAACTGATAAATAATAATTATCTATGTTCATTTATTGTTATGTACATAATGATACATACAGATAAATGCAATTTTTCACATTTAATTTGCCTGTTGGTCCTTCTTGAACCAGAGGTAATTAGTGAAGTCATTAATTAGTTAATTGCTTATTAATTATATGTGAAATGACAGAAGGAGGTGGATGTTAAATTCACAAATTTACTTAATGTGTTGTGGATTATAATTATTACAATATTAATTTGGATAAGTCAAGTCTGGCTAAGTTTATATTGGTTTGTATAATACTAATTTGATAAGACAATTCTGGCCAAGATTTATATCAGTGTATGTGTAATTGATAAGCCAAGTGTAACTAATTATATTAATGTGTATAATATTAATTTTGCTATGCCAAATTCTGGCAAGGATTTATTAATTTGTATAAATTAATTTTGATAAGCCAAGTCTGGCTAAAGGTTTGTTTGTATTAATGTACATATGAAGTTTGTTTTCTTACATGTAATTGCTAAGCTCAAGTAGCTAGGATTTATTCAAAGGTAAGTTGTATCAGTGTTGTAAGTTGTAATCAGTGTTATTAATAAAGTTGAATTTAATACATTGCATCATGGCTGAAAATGAGGAAATTAATATAGAAGACAAACATATGGAATATAGAGTAAAGAAAGCATCATTGCAAGTTAGAAAGGGTCATGTAACCAGGGTATATAATAAATGTTTGGAATTAATGAATCAAGAAACTGTAAATACTGATGATTTAAAATTATATATAGATGCTTTAAGTAATAGATATGATTCATACAAATTATATTACAACAAATATGAAGGAGATTTGTTAGTAAACTGTGTAGATGAGACTGAAGTAGATCTTATGATTAATCAGTATTGTGAATTAGAGGAAAAGATTCTTTCTTGTAAAAGTCAGGCCTTGAATAAATTAAAATGTGTAAACCAGGCAGTTAATCAGTCTGCTCCAACAAATAATGTGTCTTTGCCAAAACTCCCAGAATTATGTTTACCTGTATTTAATCCTGGTGAAAATTGGGAGGAATTTTGGTCAATTTTTAAAGCAGCTGTGCATGATAGAAGTGACCTAACCTGTGTAACTAAATTATTTTACCTCAAAGGACAGGTAAGAGGAGATGCTCACATACTCATACAAGCCTTTCCCAAATGTAGATGATTCTTACAAAGAAGCAGTTGACTTGTTGAAGGTCACTTTTGGTAATATAGAATAAAGTAGGTTGGATCTAGTGAATATTGTTAATTTAAAATCTGATCACACTTACAAAGGTTTACAGCAGTTTAGAGTTAAACTGGAGAGCACTCTCGAAACTTTAAGTAATAAATACAATCTGAAGGAATCAGACTGGTTATTGAGTGCCATTGTACAGAATAAATTAAACTTTAAAACACTTGAATGGCTCTCGAACAAATATCACAAGGGTTATTTTGGTCTGGAGGAAATAAGACTAGGTCTACAAGAATTAATTGTTCAGTTGCAGACCAGCCAACCAACTCATTTTAAAGATGCAACACATAATAACCCTGAGGTATCTGTCAAGTTTCACAAAAGGAAAAATTATCCCAATGGTAATAATCAAAATTCATTTCCTAAAAAGAGTTGCATAGGTGCATATCAAGTAGCAGGAATCAGAAAAAATGATTCTCCACAAGGTAAGAAGAATGAGTACCCTCCTAAGAGTAGCCCAGTTAATAAGAAACCAGTCAAAGAATGAGATTGTCTTTTCTAAGAATTGCAATGCATACAATTCATGGAATGATAAAGTTGAAAGATTGGAGGAACTTGACAGATGTATGAGGTGTATAGGTAATCACAATGTAAAGGATTGTCATGCCAAATTAAACAACTGTTATCAATGTCACAAAGGAAGACACCATATAGTCATGTGTAAGGGTCTATATGATAATTTTGATAATAATGATAATGTTGACAATCCTGACACAACAGTAGCTAATGTAAAAACTGCTGCTAATATTAATAATGATGGTTTTGCTGAAGTAGCCTTACCTGTGTTACAGGTAAAAATTGATGATAAAAGGCATAAATCTAAAAGTGTAAATGCATTATTGGACCAGGGATCCCAGCATACTTTCATAAAACGTAAATGTCTTGATGGTATGAAAGTACAGATGGGAGATCCCACAACTTAAAAATTATCTGGTTTTCTCTCAGATAAAAGAGCTCAATTGTATGACACTGCTTATGTAACTGTCAGGTTGGGCAATGAGAAAAAACGTGTTAATGCAGTAATTGTAGATAGACTTCCAAAGAAAATATCTACAGTAGGGCTTGGTAAAGCTACAGAAAGACTTTCACATAATGTAAATTTAGCACCTTCTGGTGTAAGCGATGATTCTGTAGGCCCAATAAATATTTTGATGGGTAGTGACTATTATGCCTCCTTTGTAAAGGGTATGGTAAAGAAATGTGGTGTCACCCTTTTAAAGACTGCAGGAGGCCATGAAATGTATGGTAGGATTCCTCGTAATAATAATGCATGACTAGAGGAAACTACCAATACCATAACTGTGTGTCTTACTCATGAAATCATACCCCAGTATAATTTTTCCATAGAGGATGGTGTTGAGCCAGTGCATAAATTGTGGGAATTAGACAGCATTGGAATAAATGTAAATGAAGAAAGTCCAGACGATTCTTTTACTCAGGAACAGTACCTGAGAGATGTAAAATTTGAATCTGGACAATACTGGGTACGACTTCCGTGGAGACTGAACCATCCAGAATTGCCCACTAATTACAGAATGGCATATGGACAATTAAAGGCTCAGCTCCGCGAACTGAGAAAGACACCAGAATTGTTAACTGCCTATAATGATATAATTTGCTGAGCAGTTAATTAATAAATTTATAGAAGAGGTACCTCCTGAGCAAGCCAAAATTTATGGTCACTATTTGCCACATCACGGAGTGAAAAAGGATTCTAAGACCACTCCTCTGAGAATTGTGTTTAATTGTAGTGCCAGGACCTCTTCAAGGGGGGCTCCTTGGCGTGGTGAAGAGGCTCTTGGTCTGAGGAATTAGCCCTGTCGGTCTTCTTCCTCAGACCGAACCTAATTACCCCCCATTCTCCCCTCCCCTATCCCATCCTCCCCATCCTCCCCTTTTTCCATTCCTCCTCCTCCTGGAAATATAAACACATATGCAGTATAATGTGATCCTTTATTGACTACGTTTCGCCCACACAGTGGGCTTTTTCAAGTCACAAACAGAACTACCTGGGGTGGAAGGAACGCGAGTATTTATAGTCAGGTTCAGAATGCTGAGGTCAGGTGGAGAATGCTGCATCTGATGATGTACCGAGTGGGGTTATAGAGTCTAAAATCTTGGGTAGCTTGGAAAGGAGATTGGACAAGTTTGTGAGCAGACCTTCTACAGTGTTCTTATGTGGGATAGCGATGAAGAAGCTTCTTGGCAAGTGGTTCAGCTATGTTATAGAAGCCACTATTCTGGTTGATGTTGTCGGATATAGAAATAAGTGATGATTCCAGGATTCTTCGGTATTGAGTGTTGTCTTCTGTGGCGATAAGTCTTGAGTTTCTGTAGTTTATCAAGTGGTTGTGTGAATTACGGTGTTGTACGCAGGCATTCCTTGTGTCGTCAGACCTGCTTGCGTATTGGTGTTCTGAAATACGTGTTTGGAGGTCCCTTGATGTTTCGCCAATGTATAACTTGTTGCAGTCATTACAAGGGATTATGTATACCCCTGCAGAGGGTGGAAGCTTGTCCTGTCTATCACTGGTAATGTCCTTGATGGTCGTGGTTGTGGAGGTAGATACTTGAAATGAGGTATTGGAAAAGATGTTGGAAACGTGTTTGGCAATGGAGTTGGTGGGGAGGACTATGTATCTCTTCTCGGCAGTGTCTTCTCTGGGTGTGTTGAAGATGTTTAATGCCCGTCGTCTGCAGTCTCTGATGAAGTGACGAGGATAGTGGAGTTTAGAAAATACTTGTTCAATCATCGTGCATTTTTCAAGAAACTCATTGCTGCAGATTCTGAGTGCACGCAGGAAGAAGCCTATAATTACACCATGTTTGGTTTTGGTGTCGTGGTGAGAGTAAAAGTGGAGAAGATCGTTTTGGTTGGTGGGTTTTCGATAGACTTTAAAACGAAGTTCGTGGTCAGCTTTGCAAAGCAGAACATCAAGGAAAGGTAGAGTGTTGTCGACTTCTTCTTCAAGTGTGAACTGGATTGAAGCCTCGACCTGGTTGAGCTTGTCTTGGAGAGCTTTAACATTGAAGCGTTTAGGAGTTATGAGGAGAATGTCGTCAACATAACGGAGCCAGGTGACAGACGAAGGAATAATGGTGGAGAAATGTTCGGCTTCAAGATGTTCCATGTATAGGTTCGCCAGGACCGCACTGAGTGGCGAACCCATGGGTAATCCAAAAGTCTGCTGAAAGAGGTGGTTTTCGAAAGAGAAACACGTAAAGCCAACACATAGTTCAACAAGGTCAATGAAATCGCTGGCTGGAATGGGAAGATCAAGTGAATCGTCAATTTTCCTACGCAAGAGATCGATGGCTTGTGTAGTAGGTACTTTGGTGAATAGGGAAGTTATGTCAAGGCTGGAAAGTTTCTTGTTCCTGATGTTGATGTTGCGAATGCGATTGAGAAGATCACCTGAGTGTTTTAGATGTGCTGGACTGATAGTGCCCAAGAGTTTAGAGAGGTGTTTAGCGAGAATTCCTGAGAGCTGGTGGGGAGCACTGCCTATTCCCGAGGATATGGGCCTCAGTGGGATACCTGGCTTGTGAGTTTTTGGCAGGCCGTACATCCTGGCAGGTCTGGGGTTGCTGGGTATGGTGTGCAGAAGTTTCTTCCCTTGTTCTGAGCCCCTCAGAATGCGGCGAGTCCTTCAATCCAGTTCACACTTGAAGAAGAAGTCGACAACACTCTACCTTTCCTTGATGTTCTGCTTTGCAAAGCTGACCATGAACTTCGTTTTAAAGTCTATCGAAAACCCACCAACCAAAACGATCTTCTCCACTTTTACTCTCACCACGACACCAAAACCAAACGTGGTGTAATTATAGGCTTCTTCCTGCGTGCACTCAGAATCTGCAGCAATGAGTTTCTTGAAGAAGAATGCACGATGATTGAACAAGTATTTTCTAAACTCCACTATCCTCGTCACTTCATCAGAGACTGCAGACGACGGGCATTAAACATCTTCAACACACCCAGAGAAGACACTGCCAAGAAGAGATACATAGTCCTCCAAACCAACTCCATTGCCAAACACGTTTCCAACATCTTTTCCAATACCTCATTTCAAGTATCTACCTCCACAACCACGACCATCAAGGACATTACCAGTGATAGACTGGACAAGCTTCCACCCTCTGCAGGGGTATACATAATCCCTTGTAATGACTGCAACAAGTTATACGTTGGCAAAACATCAAGGGACCTCCAAACACGTATTTCAGAACACCAATACGCAAGCAGGTCTGACGACACAAGGAATGCCTGCGTACAACACCGTAATTCACACAACCACTTGATAAACTACAGAAACTCAAGACTTATCACCACAGAAGACAACCCTCAATACCGAGGAATCCTGGAATCATCACTTATTTCTATATCCGACAACTTCAACCAGAATAGTGGCTTCTATAACACAGCTGAACCACTTGCCAAGAAGCTTCTTCATTGCTATCCCACATAAGAACACTGTAGAAGGTCTGCTCACAAACTTGTCCAATCTCCTTTCCAAGCTACCCAAGATTTTAGACTCTATAACCACACTCGGTACATCATCAGATGCAGCATTCTCCACCTGACCTCAGCATTCTGAACCTGACTATAAATACTCGCGTTCCTTCCACCCCAGGTAGTTCTGTTTGTGACTTGAAAAAGCCCACTGTGTGGGCGAAACGTAGTCAATAAAGGATCACATTATACTGCATATGTGTTTATATTTCCATTGTGTCGGTATTTTATGCCATTTATTTGCTCCTCCTCCTCCTCACCCCTCCCTTTTGCCCTTCCTCTTTTTAGCCTTTGGGATTTCTCCCACAGGCACGCTAGTTCCTAGGTAGGGGAAAGGACACCGGGGTCCATCCCATTCTGTTGAGGTTCTTGGCGGTGGCGTAGTTTGCCGTGGAATCTGGATTGCCTGGGGATGTCCCGATCCCTCTCCGGTATCCCGGAGTAGCTTTGGGTGTCTTTCGGGCGACGGGTGTATCTCTGGAAGCCACCTTTCGGATACCGGGGGTGGTGGCCGAAGGAGGTATGCTTTGTGGCGGTTATCCGGCCGCCCTCTCTTTTGTCCACCGAGGTAGCTCGGCAGATGTGAGGTTGCTATCCCAGATTGCTGGTTTACTGGCATGAAGGGTAGGGTATGGCACGGGTTCCATGCTGCATCTGCGCTACTAGCGGTGCTGAGGTCCTCTTGGGCGCGGAGGGAGATTTCCAGCCCTTTCATTCCTCCTGGGAACTATTCCTCCCTGCTCCCCCCTTTTTTTCTTTTTTTTATTTTTATTTTCTTTTCTTCTTTCTTTTTTTTTCTTAAAAACAAAAAGCAAAGGAGTAACCTAACCATGGCAGCCCTAGTCCATGAACCCACTACCCCCGGGCCCCTTCTTGATACCGCACCCCATTCTGACCCTGCCTTGTGTTTAGACCACTCTTCGGACACTCCTGATGCCGCTGTACCTCTTGCTGGTGCTGTTTCCTCACCCGCTTCAGGTACCGGGGCTTCGACTGACTCCTTCAATTTGTCTGAACTCCACTCTCCTTTGACTATGCTTCCGGCTTCTCCCTCTACGGTACGGCAATTTTCGAATCGCCCGCCCATTTCACGCCGGACCAACTCCGGTCCTACTCCTAAATGCCAACATCAATCTCCTGATGATGCTCGTTCGTTACCTTCCCATTCTACTCAGAAAAGACCGACACGTCAAGCACTCCCTCTCCACGCTCAGTTTCGGACCACACAATGGACTAAATTCTTTACTTTAAGGCCAACTTCTTCTGCCTACCTTTCTGACCATAGTATTGGCAAAGCGTTCCTGCGTCATGTTGGTAGAGATATTTCATTTCATGCTCTCAAGAGTGGTATGCGCATCGTCACTGTCCAGAATGCTACCCAGGCTCATGATCTTTCTCTCCTTTCGAATCCTCTTCAAAAGGGGCTCCTTGGCGTGGTGAAGAGGCTCTTGGTCTGAGGAATTAGACCTGTCGGTCTTCTTCCTCAGACCGAACCTAATTACCCCCCAATCTCCCCTCCCCTATCCGATCCTCCCCATCCTCCCCTTTTTCCTTTCCTCCTCTTCCTCCCCACCCCTCCCTTTTGCCCTTCCTCTTTTTGGCCTTTGGGATTGCTCCCACAGGCGCGCTAGTTCCTAGGTAGGGGAAAGGATACCGGGGACTATCCCATTCCGTTGAGGTTCCTGGCGGTGGCGTAGTTTGCCGTGGAATCTGGATCGCCTGGGGATGTCCCGATCCCTCTCCGGTATCCCGGAGTAGCTTTGGGTGTCTTTCGGGCGACGGGTGTATCTCTGGAAGCCACCTTTCGGATTCCTAGGGTGGTGGCCGAAGGAGGTATGCTTTGTGGCGGATATCCGGCCGCCCTCTCTTTTGTCCACCGAGGTAGCTTGGCAGATGTGAGGTTGTTATCCCGGATTGTTAGTTTACTAGCATGATGGGTAGGGTATGGCATGGGTTCCATACGTGAACACTTTTATGGTGAGACAGAGGCAGTAAATTGACAGACCATTCAACCAGGTAGCATTGTGTTAATTGAGTCTGAACAACATCGAACGTTGTGGCCTCTGGGCAAAGTATTGACATTGTACCCAGATGCACAAGGCATTGCCAGGAATGTCAAAGTGTTGTGTCATGGCCAAGAAAGTTTACGCACAATTAATAAATTGATTCCCTTGGAATTAGGTGTTCAATCAAACGTAAATGAAAATCTGACGGAAAGTGACACTAGTGATATGGAAGATAACGCTGACCATGTGATACCGGAAAATGAAATTGTAGTAAGACCTACTAGGAGAACAGCCACTCAAGCCAGAACCGGCTGGAATCGTCTCCTAAAGGAAGGAGAAATTTGAGTCATTTAGCAACGAACTCTGGCCGGCCGCAGTGTGGAAAATACTGTATATATTTTCCGGAAATACGGTAATTTATAGGTAAATAGATGCCCTATATTGTATTTATAAAAAGTATGTTATCGAAAATGGGAAACCTGCAGCTAGACAGACAGTCGCCATTTTGGTTGAATTTTTATTAGAACGTTGGTGAAATGGGAAGAATTTTTCATGCTCTAGAGGTTAAAATTTGGCTGACACCTCTCAAATAGGAGGCGAAATTGGTGGATATGCATTCCTGCATAACTTGAGATATCAGGCGACTGGACAAGACCTCTCCAGAAACCTCAGATAAGCTCTCTAGATTTGTGTATAATCCTGGCCAGTATTATTTTCATAGATTTAGTTAGAGTGAGGTTTTCTGAGTATGATACCTCTTCAAAGGGGGCTCCTTGGCGTGGTGAAGAGGCTCTTGGTCTGAGGAATTAGACCTGTTGGTCTCCTTCCTCAGACCAAACCTAATTTCCCGCAATCCCTCGTTCCCTATCCTATCCTCCCCTTTTTCCTTTCCTCCTCCTCCCCACCCCTCCCTTTTGCCCTTCCTTTTTGGCCTTTGGCATTTTTTTTCCCCCCACAGGCACGCTAGTTCCTAGGTATGGGAAAGGGTACCGGGGTCCATCCCATTCTGTTGAGGTTCTTGGTGGTGGCGTAGTTTGCCGTGGAATCTGGATTACCTGGAGATGTCCCAATCCCTCTCTGGTATCCCAGAGGGTGGCTTTGGGTGTCTCTTGGACGACGGGTGTATCTCTGGAAGCCACCTTTCAGATTCCGGGGATGGTGGCTGAAGGAGGTATGCTTTGTGGTGGATTTCCGGCCGCCCTCTCTTTTGTCCACCGAGGTAGCTCGGCAGATGTGAGGTTGCTATCCCGAAGTGCCGGTTTACTGGCATGATGGGTAGGGTATGGCACGGGTTCCATGCTGCATCTGCACTACTTGCGGTGCTGAGGTCCTCTTGGGCACGGAGGGAGATTTCTGGCCCTTTCATTCCTCCTAGGAACTATCCCTCCCTGGTCCCCCTTTTTTTTATCCTTTTTTTTATTTTTATTTTCTTTTCTTCTTTCTTTTTTTTCTTAAAAACAAAAAGAAAGAAGTAACCTAACCATGGCAGCCCTAGTCTATGAACCTGCTACCCCCGGGCCCCTTCTTGATACCACACTCCGTTCTGAACCCGTCTCATCTTTGGACCACTCTTCGGACACTCATGACTCAGTACCTCTTGCCGGTGCTGTTTCCTCACCCGCTTTAGGTACTGAGGCCTCGACTGACTCCTTCGATTTATCTGACCTTTGCTCTCCTCTGACTATGCTTCCGGCCTCTCCCTCTACGGTGCGGCAATTTTCGAATTGCCGGCCCGTTCCACGTCGGACCAACTCTGCTCCCATGCCTAAACGCCAACGACAATTACCTGCTGATGATACTTCTCCACCTTCTCGTTCTTCTCAGAAAAGATCGACACGTCCTTCACTACCTTTCCATGCTCAGTTTCAGACTGCACAATGGACTAAATTCTTCACTTTATGGCTGACTTCCTCTGCTGCCTATCTTTCTGACCACAGTATTGGCAAGGCACTCCTGCGCCATGTTGGTAAAGATATATCTCTTCATGCTCTTAAGAGTGGTACACGCATCATCACCGTACAGAATGCTACCCAGGCTCATGAGCTTTCTCGTCTTTCCCATATCGATAATGTTCCTGTCACTATTGAAAAATATCATTCCCTCAATTCTTGTATTGGTACCGTCATTCTGCCCCATGTCATAGTTCAACAAAATTTCCAGACATGTGGCACTGACATTCTTGAACAGCGGGAACTTCAAGATCTCCCAATCCTCAAGGTAGACACTTATGTTCTTCCAGTCCGCGGGCGGAGACGATACCCTAGCAATGTGGCTCGTTTAACTTTTGACAGCCGTGAACTCCCATCCTCAGTTTATGTAGCAGGACTTCTGTTACAAGTTCGAAAGGTGATCCCTACACCGCAACAGTGTAGAAATTGCTGGCGATTTGGCCATCCAGCGAAATATTGCAGATCTATCGCCGAATGCCCAGTCCGTGGTGCAGATGACCATTCTAATACTTCTTGCAATCGACCTCCCTCTTGCCTTAATTGTCATGAGGCTCACCCTTCGTACTCTCGCCGTTGTCAAGTCTACTTAAACGAGCGGGAAATCCGTTACCTCAAAAGGCAGAAGGTCTCCCTTTTGCCATGGCAGTTTCTCATCTCCGCCTCCAAGGGAGACTACCTCGTGTTTCTTATTCCCATGTTTCAAAACGTCCCCCCACTTCTGTTATCCCATCTTCTGCAACCATCTCTCTGGTTACCTCTCACATAGTCACTCCTGTATCTAATTCTTTTGCTGTCCTAGGCTCAGACGTCCCTACTTCAACACCTCAGTCTGATCTCGCTTCTTCGTGTTCTCCCTCACAAGCCTCAGTAGCGACGAGATCTCATATGACACCTCCTCCTAATCATCCCTCTACTTCTCAAAAGTCAAAAAAAGGTTCGTTAACACCTCCTACCCATCTTCCATCTCCTCATTTTACCTTCCCTGTCTCTGTACCTGGTTCTTCCCCTCTCACTGGCTCTGTTACAAGTGTAGAGTTTCACCCTCCTCATTGTACTGTACCTTCATCCCCTGTTCCCTCCCAAGTTTCTTCCTCTTCTGCCACCTCCCAGGTTTCTGCCTCTTCTGTCCCCTTCCACGCTCCTCCAGTTCCCTCCACCCTTTTGCCCCCCCCCCCTACCTTGATACAGTCCATTACAGTTCCAATCTTTACTCATCCTCCCCCTACCATTTCCAATATTGTCTCCCATACGACGTCTCTGAATTCCAAAACACTTGAAGCAATCTCTGAATATATTGCAGAGACCAAACCATCAATGGACACTGATCCACCCTCCGTTCCTTCTCTCTCCTCTGCTCCATCTGCGCAACTCCTTTCTTCACAGCGCACCATTCCTTTGTTGCTTGAACGTTTTCGACTGCCTCCGCATGTGGACTTTTCTAACCCCTCTAGTCCACAGGAACCCTTACCTGTGGATTTCAGGCATCTTTATCATTGCCAATCATTGCCTATTTACAGTGGAATATACGCGGCCTCAGGCGTAATTGGGGTGAGCTTCAGATGTTACTCTCCCAGTTTTCCCCTGTTGGTGTTTGCTAACAGGAACCAAAATTACACTCTG
Organism: Cherax quadricarinatus; assembly: GCF_038502225.1. NCBI lineage: Eukaryota > Metazoa > Arthropoda > Malacostraca > Decapoda > Parastacidae > Cherax > Cherax quadricarinatus. The sequence continues at coordinate 155,093 of NW_027195356.1, read as the reverse complement.
CTGTTATCTCTCCCATCTCAGGCTATAATTTACTGTATTCTTCAGATCCTTTTCCTGATGGGACCTTTAATGAAAGTGCCCTTCTCCTACTCAGTGATATTCCATACCATCAGCTATTTGTTTGTACCTCGCTGCATTACACAGCAGCCCGTATCCACTTGCATAGGTGGTATACACTCTGTTCTTTATATCTCTCTTCTTCTCGGGCATTATCTATTCCAGATATTGCCTTTCTTGTTTCGTCATTATCGCCACCATTTCTGTTACTTGGCAATTTTAATGCCAGCCACTTCCTCTGGGGGGGGTCTCACTGTGATTCCCTTTGCATTCAGTTAGAGGCTTTTCTTGCCACGCGCCCCCTACATGTTTTAAATACAGGTACTTGCACTCATTTTGATCCTTGGACTCACACTCTATCTTGCATCTATCTCTCAGTCTGCTCTTCCTCCGCCGCATTAGACTTCACTTGGTCTGTTCTCCCAGACTTACATGACAGCGATCATTTGCCAATCATTCTTACTTCCCCTTCATATTCACCACCTCTTCGCATCCCACGCTGGCAATTTGATCAGGTGTTTTTAGAGAGGTTCCTTCTTCGTCCTCCATTGATGAGCTTTTACACCTCTTCTCGTCCTCCGTTTTAACCGCAGCTTCTAATTGTATACCCCAAACTTCGGGCAGGCATTCTCAGAAATGCGTGCCTTGGTGGTCTCCTGCTTATGCTCATGCAGTACACTTGAAACGCGCTGCATGGGGCAGGTACAGGTACAATAGAACCACAGAGAGACTTCTTGATTTTAAGCAGAAGCGTGTGATCACTCGCCGTGTCATCCATGACGCTAAATACACTTGCTGGCGAGATTATGTCTCCACCATCACCTCTGCTTCCTCTATGAATGCAGTCTGGAGAAAAGTTCGAAAACTGAGTGGTAAATATTCACCTGACCCGGCTCCTGTTCTGCGGGTTGCCGGTGTTGATATAGCAAACCCACTAGATGTTGCCAATGAAATTGGCAATCATCTGGTCTGTATTTCTCAGGGACTCCATCTATGCCCCTCATTTCTTTCCTCAAAGTCTGCCAGAGAGTTAGCAACCTTGGACTTTTGTTCTCTCAGAGTTAGTTAGTTTAATATGTTTATTATGCACCCCATACCCATCCTGTTGGCGGTAGTCAAAAGATTACAGAGGTACATAATTGGTCCAGGGACTAGACTCCAAAGTTTTGATAGCTGAGCAAGTCACAAAGGTAATGAACTAGATCTGGTCATAATCATGACCAAGTTACAAAGGTAATGAGCTCCAGGTTGAGCTGGTCACACTCATGAATAATTGCATAGGTAATGAATCATAAACACATTAATCATGAGAATTTACTAAGGTAATGAGCTCCAGGTACAGCTGGTCACAATCATGACAAGTTTCAAAGGGAACAGTATAATGTGCCTTTTACACTTCAAGAACTGGAAGCAACACTCTCAGCTTGCCGATCATCGACAGCTGGGCCCGACGACGTTCACATTCGTATGCTACAACATTTGCATCAGTCAGCCCTTGCAGTCCTATTACACCTTTACAATCTTATTTGGTCACAAGGAGTTCTTCCACAGCTGTGGAAATCTGCCATTGTTCTCCCTTTCCGCAAACCAGGCACTACGGGACATGAAGCCTCCCACTATCGTCCCATTACTCTTACCAGTGCAGTTTGCAAAGTGATGGAATGCCTGGTAAATAGACGTTTAGTGTGGCATTCAGAGACACACAACAGTCTGTCCACTCGTCAATATGGCTTTCGTAAGGGCCGTTCTACCATAGACCCCTTACTACCCTTGGATACGTATGTTCGTAATGCCTTTGCGAATAACCACTCAGTTATTGCAATATTTTTTGACCTTGAAAAGGCATATGACACAACTTGGAGGTATAATATTTTAGCCCAAGGCCACTCTTTAGGCCTTCGAGGCAATAGATATCTACCGTCTACCAGGATACACAGCAATTCACAACTGCAGAACAAACCAAGTTGGGGGTGGTATTGCAATCTATTACTCTAACCAATTATCTTGTCTTAGCACCACTTGCTTTAGTGATGAATATGGGGAATACATTTTTGCTAATTTTACTGTAAAAAACCTTAAGACGCCTATAACAATCGGTGCCATTTACCGGATACCTCACACAAACATCCCAAATTTCAGTGAGAAATTAAAGTCACTAATAACAAACAGACAAATGAATAAGCACCACCTTCTCTTAGCTGGAGACTTCAACATCAACCTTGGCTTACTAGATGATCAGCCTGTAACTGATTTCATCAACAATATGAACAACACACTTCTCATACCAACAATAACTAAACCAACCAGGCTCACTGAGACAAGTGCAACCATAATAGACCACATATGGACCAATATACTAGCCCCCCTTAAATCAGGGATAATCACAGATAGCACTACAGACCACTACCCTACCTTCCTCCTGACAAACATTAGTAAACCACCACTTGAATACAACAAAGTCTCATTTAGACTCCATGACGAGGCCTCAGTAAGGAAGTTCACAGCTAACCTAGAGACTGTTGATTGGCCTACAGAATTCTCCAAGGCCAATGGTATTGATGACTGGACAGACATTTTTCTTAACAAATTACTTAGACTATACAACAAACATTGTCCTATGAAAACAAAACAGATCACAAACAAACGGCTTGGTTGCCCATGGCTAACCAGCACCATTCTGAAATCCATTGACAAGAAACACCAATATGAAAAGCAATATAGACAGGGCTTAATACACAAAGATACTCTTAAACACTATTCATCAGCTCTCACCAAAGTGATAAAAAAAGCCAAACAACTATACTACTCTAGTAGATTCACAGACACTAGAGGAGATATAAAAAAGACCTGGAAAACACTCTCCCAGATTCTAGGGACCCACAAACTGAGAAAAACCAAGAATATTGTCCTAACTAAACCTAATGAAACACCACTACATCCCACTGACACAGCTAACAAGATAAACGACTTCTTCTCAAACATAGGATCTAATCTCGCCAGTAAAATCCCACATACCAATGCCCATGCCAGGGACTACCTAGATGGAAATTTCCCTAATTCCTTCTATCTTGCACCAACTGAGCCCACGGAAGTCATTGAGATCATAAAGTCACTTAAAAATAACTCGGGGAATCTGTCTCATGTCCCACCATTTCTGTACAAGCGAGCGGCCCATGTCCTTTCGCATGCTATTTCATTACTTTTTAACAAGTCAATAGAGACTAGCACCTTCCCGAAACTACTCAAGATGGCAAGGGTTACACCAATACATAAAGGTGGTGACCCTACAGACTTAAACAACTATAGGCCAATATCTAACTTACCATTGCTATCCAAAATCTTTGAGAAACTCGTGCACAGGAGACTGTATTCATTTATAACGGCTCAAAACATACTCAACCCCTGCCAGTTTGGGTTCAGGAAAAATAAAAGCACTAATGATGCAATCATAAAAATGCTAGATCTGCTTTACACAGCATTGGAAAATAAGGAATATCCACTAGGAATTTTTATTGACCTAAGAAAAGCTTTTGACACAATAGACCACGACATCCTACTCCACAGACTTGATCACTGCGGTATAAGAGGCCATGCGCTTGCTTATTTCAAATCTTACATTACTAAATAGGTATCAGTACGTCACCATTAAAGACACAGCATCAGCAACACGGCCACTTGATACTGGAGTTCTGCAGGGAAGTGTCCTTGGTCCCCTGCTCTTCCTCATATACATCAATGACCTTCCAAATGTATCCCAACACCTGAAACCCATTCTCTTTGCTGATGACACGACTTATGTCATCTCTCACCCTAATCTTGCCACCCTCAACACCATTGTGAATGAGCTGATTAAAATATCGACTTGGATGACAGCCAATAAACTTATGCTTAACACTGACAAAACCTACTATATTATGTTTGGTAGCAGAGCAGGAGATGCACAAATTAACATTAAGATTGACAACACTCTAATTACCAGAAATAATGGGGGAAAACTCCTAGGCTTATACCTTGACAACAACCTGAATTTCAGCACCCATATCCAGCATATAGCCAAAAAAGTATCCAAAACGGTTGGGATCCTCTCCAAGATACGATACTACATGCCGCAAAATGCCCTTCTCACACTATACCACTCACTTATTTATCCATACCTCACCTATGCTATTTGTGCTTGGGGATCAACTGCAGCAACACACCTAAAGCCAATAATAACCCAACAAAAAGCTGCAGTAAGAATAATCACTAAATCCCATCCCTGGCAACACACCCCCCCACTCTTCATAGATCTAAACTTACTCCCAGTTTAGTACATCCACACTTACTACTGTGCAATCTACATCTACAGGGCCTTAAACTCTAATATCAACCTTGACCTAAAACGCTTTCTTGATAGTTGTGACAGAACCCACAGGCATAACACCAGACACAAACATCTCTACGACATTCCCCGTGTCCGACTAAACCTTTACAAAAATTCAATGTATGTCAAAGGCCCTAAAATCTAAAATACCCTACCTGAGAACTCTAGAACTGCAGACACATTCATCACCTTCAAAACTACCATTAGAAAACATCTTATCTCCCTGATACACCCCGTCAACTAACTACACGAAAACCACCTGGTGGTTCACACTTACACTCACTCACTCATTTGACCATAAACAGAAATATTAATCTCAGTCTTAAAATAATGAATCCTGTGATACTCCAATACTGAAACTATGTACTGTGCCAAAACAAAAGCATTCACATTGCTAAACTCACAAACTAGTATTTAGTCACTTAGCCATAATACCAACTTACCTCATAATTTGTAATATTTTACAATTAAGAATAAAACTAAGTATGCCCGAAATGCCTAGCCATGCTAAGCATTCTAGTGGTACACTCTGTAATCACAATTATTACTACATGTAAACCAAACAATAACCAAATTTCTGTAAACTCAGCATTGTAATCCTTATAGAGAATAAACTTTGAATTTGAATTTGTATCTACCATTCTTCCTTAAGAACTTTTTAACTGACAGGCATTTCCATGTTCGGGTTAATAATGTGCTCTCCCCGGACTTTATCCAAGCAGAAGGTGTCCCCCAGGGATGTGTTCTGAGCACAACACTTTTTCTCCTTGATATTAATGATTTGGCCTCTAGTCTTCCATCACATATTTGGTCATCACTCTATGTTGATGACTTTGCTATTGCCTGTGCAGGCGCTGACTGTCACCTCATTACAGTTTCTCTCCAGCATGTGGTTGACCGTGTTTCCAATTGGGCCACCACACATGGGTTTAAATTTTCCAGTTCCAAAACTCTCCAAATTACTTTTACTAGACGCTCTGTCATCTCCGATCATCCTTTATACCTCTATGGCTCCCGTATCCCTGAACGTGATAGTCAAGTTTCTGGGCCTCCTCTTTGACCGTAGGTTATCCTGGAAACCTCACATTACCTCTCTGAAGGCAACTTGTCACAGCCGGCTGAACTTTCTTAAAACTCTTGCTCATCTTTCGTGGGGAGCTGATCGTCGAACCCTCCTTTGCCTACATTCCACCCTCATTTTATCGAAACTTGATTATGGTGACCAGATCTATTCAGCGGCATCTCCTGCTACTCTCTCTAGCCTTAACCCCATTCATCACCAAGGATTACGTTTATGCCTTGGTGCTTTTTGCTCTTCCCCTGTAGAGAGCCTCTATGCAGAAGCGAACGTTCCATCCTTATCCGATCGCCATGATGCCCATTGCCTTTGCTAGTAGGTACGCTCTCATGATCTCCGCAATCCTTCCATTTATAGAATGGTCACTGATATTAGTAGACATTCTTTATTTGTTCGCTGCCCCTGTTTACTCCGTCCCTTCTCTCTTCGCCTTCATTTGCTCTTGTCTTCTCTTCAATTACCACCTTTCTATGTTCATGTAGCATCTCACTTTTCCCTACCCCCCTGGGAAGTTCCAGCTGTTCGAGTCTGTTCTTTCTCTCTCCCTTGCTCGAAAGCCCAACTGTCTACGGTCGCTTCCCACTCTCTTTTTCTTGACCACTTTCACTCTCATTCTCATGCCATTGCTGTGTACACAGATGGCTCTAATCTTCTGATGGCGTAGGATTTGCAGCAGTGTTTCCGGACAGGGTCGTACGAGGGCATTTACTATCTTCGGCTAGTATTTTTACTGCTGAATTTTATGCCATCCTTACACCACTTATCCGTATTGCATCTATGCCTATGTCATCATTTGTGGTTGTCTCAGACTCCCTTAGTACTTTACAGGCTATACAGAAATTTGATACACCTCACCCCTTAGTCCTCCGTATCCAACTTTGGCTATGCCGCATCTTTACCAAGCATAAAGATATTGTTTTTTGTTGGGTCCCTGGTCATGTTGATGTACAGGGCAATGAACAGGCAGACACTGCTGCGTGGTCAGCAGTACATGACCTACCAGTTTCATATAGAGGTATTCCATTTACAGACTTGCTGCAATATCTTCCCACCTTCACACCCGTTGGCAACAACGTTGGTCTACTATGCTCAGCAACAAACTTCAATCTATTAAACCGAGTATAGGTTACTGGCCATCTTCTTATCACCAGTGTCGAGGTTGGGAGACTACTCTCTCCCATCTTCGCATTGGCCATACTCGTCTTACTCATGGATATCTCATGGAGAATCGCCCTGCTCCTCTCTGTGAGAATTGCCAAGCTCCATTATCAGTCAGCCACATTCTGTTGGACTGCCCACTTTATCAATGAGCACGCAGAATTTACCTCCATCGTCGTCTTCGCTCCGCTGCTCTCTCTTTACCTTCCCTTCTCCCTGATGGGCCCACCTTTCATTGGGACTCTCTCATTGACTTTTTGACAACAACTGACTTCACAAATTCTGATACCTTCAGCCCTTTCTACTTCAATCTCTTGCTACCCTCTACCCCCGTACTATCCCCTGACTCTGTTTTCTGTAACCTACTGATCATCCCTCCTCCCTTCTGCCTCCCAATACCCTCACTTCCTTCCCTACCCTGCAGCGCTGTATAGCCCTTGTGGCGTAGTGCTTCTTTTTGATTATAATAATGTAGCAGGTGCTCAACATTTGATTGAGTTAAATAATAGTAACGATGTTCAATCTCCTTTAACTCAGCGAGGGTGTACCTGGAAATTTATTACTCCTAGAGCCCCTTGGCAGGGGGTGCTGTACGAAAGACTGATAGGCACAGTGAAGAGGTGTCTCCGTAAAGTACTACACCGGAAGAGAATTAATTTGGAAGAATTCCATACAGTGTTAGTGGAGGCAGAGAATCGTATAAATAATAGGCCTCTCTCGTACATGAGTGATACACCTGATGCAGATGTATTAACACCTTCTCACATAATATGTGGAAGGAAATTGGAAGCTGCCCCTGTCTATAGAGATAATTCGGAAGAAAGTGATGAAGATTACAATGATGCGGCAGTTTTGTGTAATAAATTTAAAATGTTAAATTAAGTAATCGATCATTGGTCTAATGTTTGGCAAAAGGAATATCTTCTTACACTACGTGAACACTTTTATGGTGCAACAGAGGCAGTAAATCAACAGACCATTCAACCAGGTGACTGTGTTAATTGACACTGAACAACATCGAATGTTGTGGCCTCTGGGCAAAGTATTGACATTGTACCCAGATGCACAAGGCGTTGCCAAGAATGTCAAAGTGTTGTGTCATGGCCAGGAAAGTTTATGCACAATTAATAAATTGATTCCCTTGGAATTAGGTGTTCAATCTAACGTAAATGAAAATCTGACGGAAAGTGACACTAGTGATATGGAAGATAACGCTGACCATGTGATACCGGAAAATGAAATTGTAGTAAGACCTACTAGGAGAACAGCCACTCAAGCCAGAACTCGCTGGAATCGTCTCCTAAAGGAAGGAGTAATTTGAGTCGTTTAGCAACGAACTTCGGCCGGCCGCAGTATATATTTTCCGGAAATACGGTAATTTATAGGTAAATAGATGCTCTATATTGTATTTATAAAAAGTATGTTATCGAAAATGGGAAACCTGCAGCTGGACAGACAGTCGCCATTTTGGTTGAATTTTTATTAGAACGGTGAAATGGGATGAATTTTTTGTGCTCTAGAGGTTAAAATTGGGCTGACACCTCTCAAATAGGAGGCAAAATTGGTGGATATGCATTCCTGCATAACTTGAGATATCAGGCGACTGGACAAGACCTCTCCAGGAACCTCAGATAAGCTCTCTAGATTTGTGTATAATTCTGGCCAGCATTATTTTCATAGATTTAGTTAGAGTGAGGTTTTCTGAGTATGATACCTCTTCAAGGGGGGCTCCTTGGCGTGGTGAAGAGGCTCTTGGTCTGAGGAATTAGACCTGTCGGTCTCCTTCCTCAGACCGAACCTAATTACCCCCAATCCCCCGTTCCCTAACCCATCCTCCCCTTTTTCCTTTCCTCCTCCTCCCCACCCCTCCCTTTTGCCCTTCCTTTTTGGCCTTTGGGATTTTTTTTCCCACAGGCATGCTAGTTCCTAGGTAGGGGAAAGGGTACTGGGATCCATCCCATTTGGTTGAGGTTCTTGGCGGTGGTGTAGTTTGCCATGGAATCTGGATTGCCTGGGGATGTCCCAATCCCTCTCTGGTATCCCTGAGGGTGGCTTTGGGTGTCTCTTGGACGACGGGTGTATCTCTGGAAGCCACCTTTCAGATTCCGGGGATGGTGGCTGAAGGAGGTATGCTTTGTGGTGGATTTCCGGCCGCTCTCTCTTTTGTCCACCTAGGTAGCTCGGCAGATGTGAGGTTGCTATCCCGAAGTGCCGGTTTACTGGCATGATGGGTAGGGTATGGCACGGGTTCCATGCTGCATCTGCACTACTTGCGGTGCTGAGGTCCTCTTGGGCGCGGAGGGAGATTTCTGGCCCTTTCATTCCTCCTAGGAACTATCCCTCCCTGGTCCCCCCTTTTTTTATTTTTTTATTTTTATTTTTATTTTTTTCTTAAAAACAAAAATAAAGAAGGAACCTAACCATGGCAGCCCTAGTCCATGAACCTGCTACCCCCAGGCCCCTTCTTGATACCGCACCCCGTTCTGACCCCGCCTTGTCTTTGGACCACTCTTCGGACACTCATCATGCCTCTGTACCTCTTGCCGGTGCTGTTTCCTCATCCGCTTCAGGTACTGAGGCCTCGACTGACTCCTTCGAATTATCTGACCTTTGCTCTCCTCTGACTATGCTTCCTGCCTCTCCCTCTACGGTGCGGCAATTTTCGAATCGCCGGCCCGTTCCAAGTCGGACCAAGTCTGGTCCCACGCCTAAACGCCAACAACAATTACCTGCTGATGATACTTCTCCACCTTCTCGTTCTTGTCAGAAAAGACTGACACATCCTTCACTACCTTTCCATGCTCAGTTTAAGACTGCACAATGGACTGAATTCTTCACTTTAAGGCCGACTTCCTCTACTGCCTATCTTTCTGACCATAGTATTGACAAGGCACTCCTACACCATGTTGGTAAAGATATTTCTTTTCATGCTCTTAAGAGCGGTACACACATCATCACCATACAGAATGCTACCCAGGCTCATGAGCTTTCTCGTCTTTCCCATATCGATACTGTTCCTGTCACTATTGAAAAACATCATTCCCTCAATTCTTGTAGTGGTACTATCATTCTGCCCCTTGCCATAGTTCAACAAAATTTCCAGACATGTGGCACTGACATTCTTGAACAGCTGGAACTCCAAGATCTCCCAATCCTCAAGGTAGACACTTATGTTCTTCCTGCCCGTGAGCAGAGACGATACCCTAGCAATGTGGCTCGTTTAACTTTTGACAGCCGTGAACTCCCATCCTCAGTTTATGTAGCAGGACATCGGTTACAAGTTCGAAAGGTGCTCCCTACACCGCAACACTGTAGAAATTGCTGGCGATTTGGTCATCCAGTGAAATATTGCAGATCTATCACTGAATGCCCGGTCTGTGGTGCCGATGACCATTCTAATATGTCTTGCAATCGACTTCCCTCTTGCCTTAACTGCCATGAGGCTCACCCTATGTACTCTCACCATCAGGTGGTCTGGTGGCTAAAGCTCCCGCTTCACACACGGAGGGCCCGGGTTCGATTCCCGGCGGGTGGAAATTCTGACACGTTTCCTTACACCTATTGTCCTGTTCACCTAGCAGCAAATAGGTACCTGGGTGTTAGTCGACTGGTGTGGGTCGCATCCTGGGGGACAAGATTAAGGACCCCAATGGAAATAAGTTAGACAGTCCTCGATGACGAACTGACTTTCTTGGGTTATCCTGGGTGGCTAACCCTCCGGGGTTAAAAATCCGAACGAAATCTTATCTTATCTTATCTTACTGTAACGAGCGGAAAATCCGTTACCTCAAAGAGGCAGAAGGTCTCCCTTATGCCATGGCAGTTTCTCATCTCCGCCTCCAAGGGAGACTACCTCGTGTTTCTTATTCCCGTGTTTCAAAACGTCCCCCCACTTCTGGGATCCCATCTTCTGCAACCACCTCTGTGGTTACCTCTCCCATAGTCACTCCTGTATCTAATTCTTTTGCTGTCCTAGGCTCAGACGTCCCTTCTTCAATGTCTCAGTCTGATCTCGCTTCTTCGTGTTCTCCCTCACATGCCTCAGTAGCGACAAGATCTCGTATGACACCTCCTCCTAATCATCCCTCTACTTCTCAAAAGTCAAAAAAAGGTCTGTTAACACCTCCTACCCGTCTTCCGCCTCCTCATTTTACCTTCTCTGTCTCTGTACCTGGTTCTTCCCCTCTCACTAGCTCTGTTACAAGTGTAGAGGTTCACCCTCCTCATACTGTACCTTCCTCCCCTGTTCCCTCCCAAGTTTCTTCCTCTTCTGCCACCTCCCAGGTTTCTGCCTCTTCTGTCCCCTTCCACACTTCTCCAGTTCCCTCCACCCTTTCGCCTCCCCCTACCTTGGTACGGTCCATTACAGTTCCAATCTTTACTCTTCCTCCCCCTACCATTTCCAATATTGTCTCCCATACGAAGTCTCTGAATTCCGAAACATTTGAAGCAATCTCTGAATATATTGCAGAGACCAAACCATCAATGGACACTGATCCACCCTCCATTCCTTCTCTCTCCTCTGCTCCATCTGCGCAACTCCTTTCTTTACAGCGCACCATTCCTTCGCTGCTTGAACGTTTTCCACTGCCTCCACATGTGGACTTTTCTAACCCGTCTAGTCCGTGGGAACCCTTACCTGCAGATTTCAGGTATCTTTATCATTGCCAATCATGGCCTATTTACAGTGGAATATATGCAGCCTGAGGGGTAATCGGGGTGAGCTTCAGGTGTTACTCTCCCAGTTTTCCCCTGTTGGTGTTTGCTTACAGGAACCAAAATTACACTCTGCTGTTATCTCTCCCATCTCAGGCTATAATTTATTGTATTCTTCAGATCCTTTTCCTGATGGGACCTTTAGTGAAAGTGCCCTTCTACACACTGATATTTCGTTCCATCAACTATTTGTTCGTACTTCGCTGCATTACACAGCAGCCCATATCCACTTGCATAGGTGGTATATGCTCTGTTCTTTATATCTCTCTCCTTCTCGGGCATTATCTATTCTTGATATTGTCTTTCTTGTTTCGTCATTACCACCACCGATTCTGTTACTTGGCGATTTTAATGCCCACCATTTCCTCTGGGGGGGTCTCACTGTGATTCCCGTGGCATTCAGTTAGAGGCTTTTCTTTCCACTCACCCTCTCCATGTTTTAAATACAGGTACTAACACCCATTTTGATCCTCGGACTCACACTCTCTCTTGCATCAATCTCTCAGTCTGCTCTTCTTCCGCTGCATTAGACTTCACTTGGTCTGTTCTCCCGGACTTACATGACAGCGATCATTTCCCAATCATTCTTACTTACCCTTCATATTCACCACCTCTCCGCATTCCACGCTGGCAATTTGATCAGGCAAATTGGAACCTTTACTCACACCTAACTGTTTTCAGAGAGGTTCCTTCTTCGTCCTCCATCGATGAGCTTTTACACCTCTTCTCGTCCTCCTTTTTAACCGCAACTTCTAATTGTATTCCCCAAACTTTGGGCAGGCATTCTCAGAAATGCGTGCCCTGGTGGTCTCCTGCTTGTGCTCATGCAGTAAGTTTGAAACACGCTGCATGGGGCAGGTACCGGTACAATAGAACCACGGAGAGACTTCTTGATTTTAAGCAGAAGCGTGCGATCACTCGCCATGTCATCCGTGACACTAAACGCACTTGTTGGCAAGATTATGTCTCCACCATCACTTCTGCTTCTTCTATGAGTGCAGTCTGGAAAAAAGTACGAAAGTGTGAAGGCTTACTCAGCCCTGTAACAACTTCAGTCAGTATTACTCAGGCTGGCTCCTCCTCAGGAAAATTAGTGAATAGAAAAAGAAATAATAACAGACAAACATAAACACTTTATTATATAGAAAATATAAAATATAAAACACTTGAAAATGAAATACTGATCCTACATGAAATAAAATGAAAAATGAAAAATATAAATGATGTCTGAATTCAACGCTAATTTAAATGTACATAAAACGTGGGTGTCTGGTGTTGGTGACACTGTTGTTGAAATCGTAGCCGTTGCTGATGATGGGTGGGGGGGGTCGCAGGTGTTGGTGACCACCACTGGCTAGTTCTTCACAGATTAACGCCTCGAGTAGTATTCCAATGACAGGAAAGCAGGTTCTTTACCTCTGCAATGCTGTGGAGTTACGTCCTGCACTTTCATACAGGTGCACAGGTAGTTCAATACAAAATGGAGAAGTCTCTGGACGTTAGTCCTACTCCATCCGTTCTGCTCGTTGATTGCCAGGTGACCCTCTCTGACATCCAAGAGTAGTGTTGGGAGCTGTGAGTCGAGTGATTTACTGTTTGACCAGAGCCCCACACGTCACCTTTCTGGGGGGGGGAAGAGGGAGGGGAAGGGATAGCGGGAGCTAGACTGACCCTACGTTAACAAGCAGCCGGCAATCAAACTATCACTTTAGGGGTGGGGGAGAAAAGGCGGGAAAACGGGAGCGTGACTTACCCTACCTTAACTAGTAGCCGGCAATGAAACTATCGTTACTATATCTCTGCCGCGCTGTATAGCCCTTGTGACTTAGCACTTCTTTTTGATTATAATAATAATAATACTATATCTCTACTCCTATCTATTGAACTTTTCCCTCACACTCCCCCATACCAAGACTTATAGTCAAGGAGTATAAGAAGAATAGGCGAGGAAAAAGTTCTAACATGTGGAATTTGTGTAAGGCAACAAATCTTCTACTGACTGTCACGACTTAACCAGTCAGAGAAATAATTGGATGAACCATTGATATACACTGTATGGAACTTAAAAGCCTGGAGAGCCAATGTCCACCTCAAGAGGCGACTGTTGGTTCCCTTAAAAGTTTCTAGGTATATCAAAGGTTTGTGGTCCGTTTCCCAGCAAATAAAATTTAAGTTTGGAGATACCCCACACAAGGGCTAAACATTCCTTTTCTATTGTGGAGTATCTTGTTTCTGCAGGAAGGAGTTTCCGGCTTAGGAAGCATACAGGGAAGGGAGTACCATCATGGTATTGTAGTAACACTGCACCTAAGCCAGTATTGGAGGCATCAGTTCTCAAACAAAATGTTTTATTAATATCTGGAATCTTAAGTATAGGGTCTTTCGCAAAGATACATTTAATCTCATTAAACTTTTCCTGAGCTACGTTGGAAAGTTCAAGAGGTTCCTTCACAGACTTTTTAAGGAAGTCCGATAAGATGCCTGTAAGATCAGCAAGATTCGGGATAAACCGTGCATAAAAATTTACGGAACCAAGAAAGCTACGCATGAGTTTTTTGGTTGTGGGGAATTTAAATTCTAATAAAGCTTTGATCTTACTGGGGAGAAGCTGCAGAGAGTTATTAGAAAGTATCAGTCCAAGATATCTAATCTTGTTATACCCAAGGAAGCATTTCTTCGGCTTGGCAGTGAGGCCATGTGAGCGTAACCTACGCAAAACTGATGTTAATGTTTGGATATGTTCACCCCACATAGATGTCATTACGTAAATGTTATCAAAATAAACTGAAACATTTGGCATATTACCCAAGACCTTTCTCATCAGTCTCACGTAGGTAGCACAGGCAGTTACCAAACCGAAGGGCATAGTTCTATACTGCATCAGTCCTTGGTGTGTAGGAAAAGCGGTGTACTGCTTAGAAGAAGCATCTAACGTTACTTGATGATATGCCTGCACTATATCAATCTCTGAAAAGAAGGAAGCGTCATAAAATTTGTGTAGATCGCTATCTATTAAGGGCATAGGCTCAGCATCCCACCGAGTTATAGCATTAAGGCCTCTGAAGTCAATAGCAAGTCTATATGAATTATCCTCCTTCTTAACCATGACTACTGGTGAGCAATATGCAGATACTGAAGGTTCAATGATCTTTAGTTTTAATTTGTCTACCTCTCGGTCAAATGCATCCCTAAGGTGAACTGGAACTGGGTATAATTTCTGTTTGATAGGATTGTCCGTCAATAAGTCAATCTTATGGACTACCGTGGAGGTAACACCTGGAATATCAGTAAAGACGTCTGAAAAGTTACTCACACATTGAAGTAGTTCATGTCTCTTATGGTCATCCAAAGATTCATTAATATTAATGTTGGTTGCATCCGAGTGGTCAAGAGTCACCAAGTCATGTAGTTCTTCATCATAGTCTAAGTTAGAGGTGTCAATTATGCACACTTTACATTCTTCAGTTGTCTTATCAAGTTCGTGTGGAAAAACTAAGTCAAAGTTGTTAAGGCAGTTAACCGAATTTCTTCGGTAATATTTCTTAAGGATGTTGATATGATAAAGCTTAGGTTTCTCCTTGACTTCTATGAGGTAGTCAACTTTCCCACAAATTTTTAATACTTTATATGGACCTTTCCATGCTACTAATAATTTATTTGATTTGATAGGCAAAAGTACAAGAAGTTCATCTCCTACTTTAAAACTTCTCCTCTGACTTTTGGAATCAAAATAGGTTTTGTACTGGTCCATTGACAAGCTTAGGTTTTTCGAAACTATGTCAGAGGTCTCCTCAAGTTTGGATCTAAGGTCAAGAAGAAACTGGTAAGAAGACTGAACCTCAGCATTTACCTCCTCATTAGTCCATAAGTCATGAAGGATGGACAGTGGACCTCTGGCCTGTCTACCATAGAGAAGTTCAAAAGGTGAAAACCCCAAAGAGTCACTGGGAACTTCCCTCATGGCAAACAAAGCACAGGGTAGGTAACGATGCCACTCCTTAGGTTTAAGGGAGCAAAGTTTCCTCAAAATGGACTTTAGAATCGAATGCTGGTGCTCAATCCTCCCATTACAGCTGGGATGATAGGGTGTGGTGAAGAGAGGCTTCACTCCCAGAAGTTGGTATAGATGTTGCATTAAGTCAGATGTGAATTGTGTCCCACGGTCAGACAAAATTTCTCTAGGGATGCCCACTCTGGAGATGGACAAAAGGGCTTCAGCCACCTCTGTAGTAGTTATGGTCTTTAAGGGTATGGCTTCAGGGAAACTCAAAGCATAATCAACCAATGTTAATATATATCTGTGTCCCCCAGATGAAAGTGGAGATAAAGGACCAACGATGTCAATAGCTACTCTTTCAAACGGTACCGTAAAGATTGGCATTTTGACCATAGGTACTCGCCTGGTACCTCAGGAGGATGACAGTTGGCAAACTTTACACGATCTACAATAAGTAGTGATATCTGAGGACATTTTTGGCCAAAAATAGGTTTCCCTAATTTTATTTAAGGTTTTATCTGAGTAATTGAAATTTCTCATCGTTGAACTTCATATTGTTTTCTGCAGCCCACTGAAAGATTTGGTTGATGTCTGCCTGGAGCTTTGCAGTGTCTGCAATGGAAGACACTGTCATGCAGATTCGGGTGTCATCTGCAAAGGAAGACACGGTGCTGTGGCTGACACGATGATGCGTGGTGATCTTGCTTCTTAGGACCCTTTCAAAGATTTTTATGATATGGGATGTTAGTGCGAGAAGGATAACATCGGATAGGCTTGTGTTAATCAAATTAAAAAAATCATTTTGATCTTCGACTCTCAGTCTGGTTAGCGGCTTGCTAAAAACTGAGTCATATTGGGACTAGTAGCTCACTCATTTCCTTGCTGTCATCTGTGTAGGACCCATCTTGTTTAAGTAGGGGCCCAATACTGGACGTTGTTCTCGACTTTGATTTGGCAGGAGAAGAAATACTTTGGGTTTCTTTCGATTTCATTTATGGCTTTTAGTTCTTCCCGCGATTCCTGACTCCTAAAGGATTCTTTTAGCTTAAGTTCGATGCTTGCTATTTCTCTGACCAGTGTCGGCCACTGGCTTGGTTTACTTGGAAGTCATGAGCCATTTTAAGAACTATATTCCTCCATTTTAGGTGCCTTAAGTCTCTCTGAGGCATTAAGCAGTTCTGTGCAAACAAGTGACTCTGCATTGACCATATTTCGTTGTCCAAGTGATCCTTTATGTGGGTCTCAGTGAAAGCCGCGAACATTGCCTTTGCCTCTGCAAGCAGTCCACGGATGGAACATTGTTGGTACTGGGGGGGGATTTTTTTTCCGGCATTAGTATCTGTATCTGTTGGTTTGGACTAAGATGGAATAGTCTATCTACCAAGTGCATAGTATGTGCACAGGCTTGGTTTCCGTTTGCCTTGGGTTTCTGTGACTGTATTCATCTGAATTTAATTTGAGTACTGACTTGTACAAGATACCTTTTATATATTCAAATTTATATGAAAAGTTTTTTCTTTGGGTCACTTGATTTTGTTTAGCGGCATTATGGCAATTCTGAAGAGAAGGGCAATTACGTTGTAAATTGACAAAGGAGTTCTTCGATATATCTAGATTAGAGATTTTGCCACCGAAGTGGCAAGTTTATTGTGCACCCCATATCCATCCTGTGGACGGTAGCGCGAGAGCATATGGATACACGAAAGGCCTAGGAACTAGGCCCCAAAGGGTTAACAGGAATACATATGGATTTATATCTACATATCTATAGTTCACTTATCTGTTACAAGCAAATTTAGGAAATTTGCTTAGTATATCTGGTATCTTATTTTCATTAATAAGATATCTTGACATGTCACATAGGTTATTATACTGTCTGTCTCTGTATTCCTCAATAAGTCAGGGAAAATCAAAGGATGGACAGTAGGAGAAGCCTGGGCTTTAGTCTGAGCCCTAGTCAAGACATTTATGGTATCGGAGGTGATATCTTCACTTTCATCTAACAAGTGAACCGGTGATCCTACTACCTCGCTTTCGAGAGTAGCATCACTGGTTTTTAATCCCACATGAATCTCACAAGACATTGTCTCATCTGAACTTTCGAGGGGTTTCTCCGACTCTACAGGAAGAGGATCTGAAACACTTATATCCATCTTTGGTGATGAAAGGTCAACCTCAGAAGGAAGAATGGCACCTTTTACATTACCTATTAGTACGGTGCAAGAAGTGATGGGAGCTAGTACGGCTTCAGACCAACCTGTGAGCCATTTAGACCTAATGTAACAACGGATGGTAGGAAAAGTGTCTGTACGGCCCAAGTAGTCTGAAAGTATAGCAGAGGAATGAGTTTCATTAAGGTTAGGGAACAGCTTATCAGAAATGACTTTACATGTGCATCCAGTGTCTCGTAAAATGGTAGATACATTAAGTCCATTAACTGTTCCTGAACAGAAGGGTGCTTGGTCATTACAGTCTTTGAAACATCTTCAAACTTTTTGGACCTTCTTAGAAGGACAATCTGGACGTTTATGTCCCTTAACACCACACAAATGACTAACAGGAATAAAAGAAGTCATTTTACTTTCCACTAGAGGCTTTGATTTCTGAAGGTCTGATGAACCCTTGCCCTTAGGGTTCGATCCCTTTAGGTCTTTATAGGAATTGTGAGCCTCAGCATACAGGTCAGCAGCCTCAGCAACTTCCTCAGCTTTAATCAGGTTACGTTCTCTGATGAATGTTCGTATCTGATGGGGAAGAGCTGTCAGGAACTGGTCAGCAACCATGAAGTCTCTAAGAGATTCATAACTGTGATCAATTCCTGAACTCTCTATCCAAAAGTCGAGCAAACGAAAGAGTGTTACCTGTAACTGCTGAAAGTTCTGGCCAGGCTGTAAGGTGGTATACCTGAAATCTTTCCTGTAAGAATTAGTGGTTTTTTGATATACTTTAAGGATTACCTTCTTCAGTAGGTTATAATTACATATGATATCCTGCGACAAAGTTGCATAGATATTTAAGGCTGTACCAGAAAATAACATTCCTAACCTGGTAGCTCAGGTGTCAGCAGGCCATTCACAGAGGGTAGCGGTATTTTCAAACCTGATAATGTATGTAGTTATGTCTTCCCCCTCTGTGAAGGGAGGTAAGTTAAGTGTTGGAATATGTGCACAGGCTGCACGTTGTTCCATTACTCCTTCCTCTAATTGTTGTTGTGTAAGAGTTAACTTTTTATTCTCCAATTCAAGGCGAGATTTTTCGAGCTCGCAATCCTTTTCTCTCTCTATTAACTCATGCTCTCTAGCTCTTTCCTCACGTTCTCTAGCTTTTTCCTCAACTTCTCTATCCTTTGCTCTTTCCTCAACTTCTCTTAATTTAACCTGTTCCTCACGTATCTTAGCTTGTTCCTCACGTATCTTAGCTTGTTCCTCACGTATCTTAGCTTGTTCCTCATGTTCCCTAGCTCTTTCCTCACGATCAAGTCTATCACGCTCTTTTTGGTTTTCTCGCTCTCTTTCTAACTGTCTTTCTTGGATTTCTCTCTCAATTCTCTCTCTCTCCTTTTCCTCCTGTCTTTCACTTTCTAGCTGTCTTTCTTCTCCCTCAATTCTCTCTCTTTCAAGTCTTTCCTAGATCTTAGCACTAATGAAAGATTCTAAATTTTTCCCTGTTATTCCTAACTTACTTCCAGCATTCATCCAAAACTGGTATTCATCCATACTTGCAAGAATAACTTAAACTATCAGGGGAAATGAAACGAGTATTAAAGAAAACGGAGGGTTCAATTCCTGCTCTGCTCAAACTGTAAATAAACCAGAGGGCTCGATCCCTGCTTCAATTAAACAATATGTATTAACGAAAACGAAGGGTTCTATGCCGGCTCTGAGCAAACAGCAAGTAGAATGGGGTCCCTTGACCAACCAATCTTTTCACCAACAAATCAAGAGTGTCCTATGACAGTTCCCTTGATATAATGAAGAGCTCAATGAAACAAGTTGTCACTGGAAAATCTCGGGTCCCTAGAGTCTAATCCTCCAAAGTGTTTCAAGCTCATAATTAGGTGGCAAAATTAAATATTATATCCTGCCTGACTTGACTTACAATAAATTGAGACTATAACAATCACCAAATCTTTTAAATACCTGTACTGTAGTCCTACCATAGAGAATGATTACTCATGGCTGGTGGTAACCGTCTGTGGTATGCGGCATTGAAGTTCCAATGGTAGATTCGAGATGGAGTTGAATCTTGATTCAGTAGAATTGTATCCTGGCAAGGTCGCCACTTGTGAAGGCTTACTCAGCCCTGTAACAACTTCAGTCAGTATTACTCAGGCTGGCTCCTCCTCAGGAAAATTAGTGAATAGAAAAAAAAATAATAACAGACAAACATAAACACTTTATTATATAGAAAATATAAAATATAAAACACTTAAAAATGAAATACTGATCCTACATGAAAGAAAATGAAAAATGAAAAATATAAATGATGTCTGAATTCAACGCTAATTTAAATGTACATAAAACGTGGGTGTCTGGTGTTGGTGACACTGTTGTTGAAATCGTAGCCGTTGCTGATGATGGGGGGGTCGCAGGTGTTGGTGACCACCACTGGCTAGTTCTTCACAGATTAACGCCTCGAGTAGTATCCCGATAACAGGAAAGCAGGTTCTTTACCTCTGCAATGCTGTGGAGTTACGTCCTGCACTTTCATACAGATGCACAGGTAGTTCAATACAAAATGGAGAAGTCTATGGACGTTAGTCCTACTCCATCCGTTCTGCTCGTTGATTGCCAGGTGACCCTCTCTGACATCCAAGAGTAGTGTTGGGAGCTGTGAGTCGAATGATTTACTGTTTGACCAGAGCCCCACACGTCACCTTTCAGGGGGGGGAAGAGGGAGGGGAAGGGATAGCGGGAGCTAGACTGACCCTACGTTAACAAGCAGCCGGCAATCAAACTATCACTTTAGGGGTGGGGGAGAAAAAGCGGGAAAAACGGGAGGGTGACTTACCCTACCTTAACTAGTAGCCAGCAATGAAACTACCACTTTAGGCGTGGGGAGAAAAGGCGGGAAAACGGGAGCATGACTTACCCTACCTTAACTAGTAGCCGGCAATGAAACTATCGTTACTATATCTCTACTCCTATCTATTGAACTTTTCTCTCACACTTAGTGGTAA
This sequence comes from Cherax quadricarinatus, assembly GCF_038502225.1. NCBI lineage: Eukaryota > Metazoa > Arthropoda > Malacostraca > Decapoda > Parastacidae > Cherax > Cherax quadricarinatus. The sequence continues at coordinate 134,545 of NW_027195356.1, read as the reverse complement.
ATATTCTCCTGACCCGGCTCCTGTTCTGCACATTGGCATTGCCGGTGTTGATATAGCAAACCCACTAGATGTTGCCAATAAAATTATCAATCATCTGGTCCGTATTTCTCAGGGACTCCATCTATGCCCCTCATTTCTTTCCTCAAAGTCTGCCAGAGAGTTAGCACCCTTGGACTTTTCTTCCCTCAGAGAAGAACAGTGTAATGTGCCTTTTACACTTCAAGAACTGGAGGCAACACTCTAAGCTTGCCGATCATCGGCAGCTGGGCCCGACGACATTCATATTCGTATGCTTCAACATTTACATCAGTCAGCCCTTGCAGTCCTATTACGCCTTTACAATCTTACTTGGTCACAAGGAGTTCTTCCACAGCTGTGGAAATCCGCCATTGTTCTCCCTTTCTGCAAACCAGGCACTACGGGACATGAAGCCTCCCACTATCGTCCCATTGCTCTTACCAGTGCAGTTTGCAAAGTGATGGAATGCCTAGTAAATAGACGTTTAGTGTGTTATTTAGAGACACACAACAGTCTCTCCACTCGTCAATATGGCTTTCGTAAGGGACGTTCTACCATAGACCCCTTACTAAGCTTGGATACGTATGTTCGTAATGCCTTTGCGAATAACCACTCAGTTATTGCCATATTTTTTAACCTTGAGAAGGCATATGACACAACTTGGAGGTATAATATTTTAGCCCAAGCCCACTCCTTAGGCCTTCGAGGCAATCTACCATCCTTCCTTAAGAACTTTTTAACTGACAGGCATATCCGTGTTCAGGTTAATAATGTGCTCTCCCCAAGGATGTGTTCTGAGCACAACACTTTTTCTCCTTGCTATTAATAATTTGGCCTCTAGTCTTCCATCAAATATTTGGTCATCACTCTATGTTGATGACTCCTATCACTATTGAAAAACATCATTCTCTCAATTCTTGCAGTGGTACTGTCATTCTGCCCCATACCATTGTCCAACAGAATTTCCAGTCATGTGGCAATGACATTCTTGAACAGCTGGAACTCCAGGATCTCCCAATCCTCAAAGTCGACACTTATGTCCTTCCTGCCCATGGGCAGAGACGTTACCCTTGCAATGTGGCTAGTTTAACTTTTGACAGCTGAGAACTCCCATCATCTGTTTATGTCACGGAACATAGGTTACAAGTTCGAAAGGTGATCCCTACACCACAACAGTGTAGAAATTGCTGGCGTGTTGGTCACTCAGCGAAATATTGCAGATCTATTGCCGAATGCCCAGTCTGTGGTGCCTTCGACCATTCTAATACATCTTGCAGTCAACCTCCATCTTTCCTTAATTGTAATGAAGCTCACCCTTTGTACTCCCGCCATTGCCAGGTCTACATAAATGAGCGTGAAATCCATTGCCTCAAAGAGGCACAAGGTCTCCCTTATGCTGTGGCAGTTATTCATCTCCACCTCCAAGGAAGACTACCCTGTGTTTCTTATTCTCGTGTCTCAAAACATCCTCCCACTTCTGGGGTCCCATTTTCTGCAGCCTCCTCTGTTGTTACCCCTCCCATAGCCACTCCGGCATCTAACCCTTTTGCTGTCCTTGGCTCTGACGTCCCGACTTCAACTCAGTCTGTTCTCACATCTTCGTGTCCTTCCTCACAAGCCCTAGTATCGACAAGACCTCGTACGACACCTTATATCAATCGCCCCTCTACTTCTCAGAAGTCCAAAAAATCTGCATTGCTCAAATCTTCTTTGCTCCTTCCTTCCCTTCTTCCACCTCCACACTTTACCTTTCCAGTCTCTGTACCTAGTTCTTACCCTCTCTCTGGCTCTATTACAAGTGTGGAGGTTCACCCTCGTCCTCATACTATGCCTTCCACCCCTGTCCCCTCGCAAATTTCTCCCTCTTCTGCCACCTCCCAGGTTTATGCCTCTTCTGTCCCCCCCCCCACACTTCATCTCCAGTCCCCTACACTCTTTCGTCTCTCTCTACTTTGGTACAGTCCATTACTGTCCAAATCTTTACTCACCCTCCTCCTTCTACCTCCAATATGGTCTCCAATACATCTTTGAATTCAGAAACACTCGAAGCCATTTCAGAATATATTGCAGAGACTAAACCTTCAATGGACACTGATTCACCTCCTGTTCCTTCTCTTCCCTCTCCTCCATCTTCACAACTCCATTCTTCACAATGCTCTGTTCCTTCGCTGCTTGAACGTCTTCCATTGCCACCAGACATTGACTTTTCTAACCCCTCTTGTCTGTAGGTGCCCTTCCCTACGGATTCCTGGTATTTTCTTCATCACCAATCATGGCCTATTTACAGTGGAATATCCACAGCCTCAGGGGTAATCGAGGTGAGCTTCAGATGTTGCTTTCCAGGTTTTCCCCTGTTGGTGCTTGCTTTCAAGAACCGAAATTACACTCAGATGTTTTCCAACTTATCTCAGGCTATAATTTATTGTATTCTTTGGATTCTTTCTCAGATGGGATCTTTAATGAAAGTGCCCTTCTTCTATGCAATGATATTCCGTACTGTCAGCTATTTGTCCACACCTCGCTGCATTACACTGCAGCCCTTATCCACTTGAATAAGTGGCTTACAATATGTTCTTTACATCTCTCTCCTTCTCGAGCGTTTTCTATCCCAGATTTTGCCTTTCTAGTTTCATCCTTACCACCACCACTTCTGTTACTTGGTGATTTTAACGCCCACCATTTCCTCTGGTGGGGTCTCACTGTGACTCACGTGACATCCAGTTGGAGGCTTTTCTCGCCTCTCACCCCCACCATGTTTTAAATATGGGTACTCACACCCATTTTGATCCTCGTACTCATACTCTATCTTGCATCGATCTACCCGTCTGCTCTTCCTCCACTGCACTAGACTTCACCTGGTCTGTTCTACCAGACTTACATGACAGCGATCATTTTCCAATCACTCTTACTTCTCCTTTATATTCACCACCTTTCCGTAGCCCTCACTGGCAATTTGATCAGGCAAATTGGGACCTTTACTCACAACTCACTGCTTTTAGTGAGGTTCCTTCTTCATCCTCCATTGATGAGCTCCTACGCCTCTTCTTGACGTCAGTTTATACTGCAGCTTCTCATTCTATATCCCAAACTTCAGGCAGGCATTCTCAGAAGTGTGTGCCTTGGTGGTCTCCTGCTTGTGCTCGTGCAGTACGTTTAAAACGCGCTGCATGGGGCAGGTACCGATACAATAGAACCAATGAGAGACTTCTTGATTTTAAACAGAAGCGTGCGATCACTCGCCATGTCATTCGTGATGCTAAACGCACTTGCTGGCGAGACTATGTTTCCACCATCACCTCTGCTTCCTCTATGAGTGCAGTCTGGAAAAAAGTGGGGAAATTGAATGGTAAATACTCTCCTGACCCAGCTGCTGTTCTACGGGTTGCCGGTATTGATGTAGCAAACCCTCTTGACATTGCCATTGAAATTAGCACTCATCTGGTCCATATCTCCCGGGGGCTCCATCTGTGCCCCTCGTTTCTTTCCTCAAAGTCAGCCAGAGAGTTAGTACTCTTGGACTTTTCTTCTCTCAGAGAAGAACAGTATAATGTGCCTTTTACACTTCAAGAAATGGAGGCAACACTCTCAGCTTGCCGATCATCGGCAGCTGGACCTGACGACATTCATATTAGTATGTTACAACATTTACATCAGTCAGCCCTTGTAGTCCTCTTACACCTCTTCAATCTTAATTGGGCACAAGGAGTTCTTCCCCAGCTGTGGAAATCTGCCATTGTTCTCCCTTTCTGCAAGCCGGGTACTACAGGACATGATGCCTCCTACTATCATCCCATCGCTCTTACTAGTGCAGTTTGCAAAGTGATGGAACGTCTGGTAAATCGCCGTTTAATGTGGTATTTAGAGACACACAACAGTCTCTCCGCTAGTCAATATGGCTTTTGTATGGCTGTTCTACCATAGACCCCTTACTATGCTTGGATACGTATGTTCGTAATGCCTTTGCAAATAATCACTCGGTTATTGCCATATTTTTTGACCTTGAGAAGGCATATGACACAACCTGGAGGTATAATATTTTGGCCCAAGCCCACTCCTTAGGCCTCTGAGGCAATCTACCATCCTTCCTTAAGAACTTTTTAACTGACAGACACTTCCGTGTTCGAGCCAATAATGTGCTTTCCCCGGACTATGTCCAAGCTGAAGGTGTCCCTCAGGGATGTGTTCTGAGCACAACACTTTTTCTCCTAGCTATAAATGATTTGGCCTCTGTTCTTCCACCCAATACCTCTTCAAGGGGGGCTTCTTGGCGTGGTGAAGAGGCTCTTGGTCTGAGGAATTAGACCTGACGGTCTACTTCCTCAGACCGAACCTAATTACCCCCAATCCCCTGTTCCCTATCCCATCCTCCCCATCCTCCCCTTTTTGCTTTCCTCCTCCTCCTCCCCACCCCTCCCTTTTGCCCTTCCTTTTTGGCCTTTTTTTTTTTTTTTTTTTTTTTTTTCCCCAGAGGGACGCTAGTTCCTAGGTAGGGGAAAGGGTTCCGGGGTCCATCCCATTCTGTTGAGGTTCTTGGTGGTGGCGTAGTTTGCCGTGGAATCTGGATTGCCTGGGGATGTCCTGATCCCTCTCCGGTATCCCAGAGGGTGGCTTTGGGTGTCTCTCGGGCGACGGGTGTATCTATGGAAGCCACCTTTCGGATTCCGGGGGTGGTGGCCGAAGGAGGTATGCTTTGTGGCAGATTTCTGGCCGCCCTCTCTTTTGTCCACCGAGGTAGCTCGGCAGATGTGAGGTTGCTCTCCCGGATTGCCGGTTTACTGGCATGATGGGTAGGGTATGGCACGGGTTCCATGCTGCATCTGCGCTACTTGTGGTGCTGAGGTCCTCTTGGGCATGGAGGGAGATTTCTGGCCCTTTCATTCCTCCTAGGAACTATCCCTCCCTGGTCCCCCCTTTTTTCTTTTTTTTCTTTTTATTTTCTTTTCTTCTTTTTTCTTAAAAACAAAAAGAAAGAAGTAACCCAACCATGGCAGCCCTAGTCCATGAACCTGCTACCCCTGGGCCCCTTCTTGATACTGCACCCCGTTCTGACCCCGCCTCGTCTTTGGACCACTCTTCGGACACTCCTCATGCCTCTGTACCTCTTGCCAGTGCTGTTTCCTCACCCGCTTCAGGTATTGAGGCCTCAACTGACTCCTTTGATTTATCTGACCTTCGCTCTCCTCTGACTATGCTTCCAGCAATTTTCAAATCGCCGGCCCGTTCCACGTCGGAGCAACTCTGGTCCCACTCCTAAACGCCAACGACAATTACCTGCTGATGATACTTCTCCACCTTCTCGTTCTTCTCAGAAAAGATAGACACGTCCTACACTACCTTTCCACGCTCAGTTTCAGACTGCACAATGGACTAATTTCTTCACTTTACGACTGACTTCCTCTACTGCCTATCTTTCTGACCACAGTATTGGCAAGGCACTCCTACACCATGTTGGTAAAGATATTTCTTTTCATGCTCTTAAGAGCGGTACACACATCATCACCGTACAGAATGCTACCCAGGTTCATGAGCTTTCTCGTCTTCCCCATATTGATACTGTTCCTGTAACTATTGAAAAGCATCATTCCCTCAATTCTTGTAGTGGTACCGTCATTCTGCCCCATACCATAGTTCAACAAAATTTCCAGACATGTGGCACTGACATTCTTGAACAGCTGGAACTCCAAGATCTCCCAATCCTCAAGGTAGACACTTACGTTCTTCCTGCCCACAGGCGGAGATGATACCCTAGCAATGTGGCTCGTTTAACTTTTGACAGCCGTGAACTCCCATCCTCAGTTTATGTAGCAGGACATTGGTTACAAGTTCGAAAAGTGATCCCTACACCGCAACAGTGTAGAAATTGCTGGCGATTTGGCCATCCAGCGAAATATTGCAGATCTATCGCCGAACGCCTAGTCTGTGGTGCTGATGACCATTCTAATATGTCTTGCAATCGACGTCCCTCTTGCCTTAATTGTCATGAGGCTCACCCTTCGTACTCTCGCCGTTGTCAAGTCTACTTAAACGAGCGGGAAATCCGTTACCTCAAAGAGGCAGAAGGTCTCCCTTATGCCATGGCAGTTTCTCATCTCTGCCTCCAAGGGAGACTACCTCGTGTTTCTTATTCCCGTGTTTCTAAACGTCCCCCACTTCTGGTGTCCCATCTTCTGCACCCACCTATGTGGTTACCTCTCCCATAGTCACTCCTGTAGCTAATTCTTTTGCTGTCCTCGGCTCAGACGTCCCTACTTCAACATCTCAGTCTGATCTCGCTTCTTCGTGTTCTCTCTCACAAGCCTCAGTAGCGACGAGATCTCGTATGACACCTCCTCCCAATCGTCCCTCTACTTCTCAAAAGTCAAAAAAAGGTCCATTAACACCTCCTACCCATCTTCCACCTCCTCATTTTCCCTTCGCTGTCTCTGTACCTGGTTCTCCCCCTCTTACTGGCTCTGTTACAAGTGTAGAAGTTCACCCTCCTCCTCGTACTGTACCTTCCTCCCCTGTTCCCTCCCAAGTTTCTTCCTATTCTGCCACCTCCCAGGTTTCTGCATCTTCTGTCCCCTTCCATGCTTCTCCAGTTCCCTCCACCCTTTCGCCCCCCCCTACCTTGGTACAGTCCATTACAGTTCCAATCTTTACTCATCCTCCCCCTACCATTTCCACTATTGTCTCCCATACGACGTCTCTGAATTCTGAAACACTTGAAGCAATCTCTGAATATATTGTAGAGACCAAACCATCAATGGACACTGATCCACCCTCCGTTCCTTCTCTCTCCTCTACTCCATCTGCGCAACTCCTTTCTTCACAGCGCACCGTTCCTTTGCTGCTTGAACGTTTTCCACTGCCTCCGCATGTCGACTTTTCTATCTCCTCTAGTCCTCAGGAACCCTTGCCTGCAGATTTCAGGTATCTTTATCATTGCCATTCATGGCCTATTTACAGTGGAATATATGCGGCCTCAGGGGTAATCGGGGTGAGCTTCAGATGTTACTCTCCCAGTTTTTCCCTGTTGGTGTTTGCTTACAGGAACCAAAATTACACTCTGCTGTTATCTCTCCGATCTCAGGCTATAATTTATTGTATTCTTCAGATCCTTTTCCTGATGGGACCTTTAATGAAAGTGCCCTTCTTCTATGCACTGATATTCTGTACCATCAGTTATTTGTTCATACTTTGCTGCATTACACAGCAGCCTGTATCCACTTGCATAGGTGGTATATGCTATGTTCTTTATATCTCTCTCCTTCTCGGGCATTATCCATTCTGGATATTGCCTTTCTTGTTTCGTCATTACCACCACTGATTCTGTTACTTGGTGATTTTAATGCCCACCATTTCTTCTGGGGGGGTCTCACTGTGATTCCCGTGGCATTCAGTTAGAGGCTTTTTTTCCACCCACCCCCTCCATGTTTTAAATACAGGTACTCACACCCATTTTGATCCTCGGACTCACACTCTCTCTTGCATCGATCTCTCAGTCTGCTCTTACTCCACCGCATTAGACTTCACTTGGTCTGTTCTTCCGGACTTACATGACAGCGATCATTTCCCAATCATTCTTACTTCCCCTTCATGCTCACCACCTCTTCGCATTCCATGCTGGCAATTTGATCAGGCAAATTGGAACCTTTACTCATACCTAACTGTTTTCAGAGAGGTTCCTTCTTCGTCCTCTAAAGATGAGCTTTTACACCTCTTCTCGTCCTCCCTTTTAACCGCAGCTTCTCATTCTATACCCCAAACTTCGGGCAGGCATTCTCCGAAATGCTAGCCTTGATGGTCTCCTGCTTGTGCTCGTGCAGTACATTTGAAACCCGCTGCATGTGGCAGGTACCGGTACAATAGAACCACAGAGAGACTTCTTGATTTTAAGCAGAAGTGTGCGATCGCTCGCCGTGTCATCTGTGACGCTAAACGCACTTGCTGGCAAGATTATGTCTCCACCATCACCTCTGCTTCTTCTATGAGTGCAGTCTGTAAAAAAGTACGAAAACTGAGTGATAAATATTCTCCTGACCCGGCTCATGTTCTGCGGGTTGCTGGTGTTGATATCGCAAACCCACTAGATGTTGCCAATGAAATTGGCAATCATCTGGTCCGTATTTCCCAGGGATTCCATCTATGCCCCTCATTTCTTTCCTCAAAGTCTGCCAGAGAGTTAGCACCCTTGGGCTTTTCTTCTCTCAGAGAAGAACAGTATAATGTGTCTTTTACACTTCAAGAACTGGAGGCAACACTCTCAGCTTGCCGATCATCGGCAGCTGGGCCCGACGACATTCATGTTCGTATGCTACAACATTTACATCAGTCAGCCCTTGCAGTCCTATTACGCCTTTACAATCTTATTTGGTCACAAGGAGTTCTTCCACAGCTGTGGAAATCCGCCATTGTTCTCCCTTTCCGCAAACCAGGCACTACGGGACATGAAACCTCCCACTATCGTCCCATTGCTCTTACCAGTGCAGTTTGCAAAGTGATGGAATGCCTAGTAAATAGACGTTTAGTGTGGTATTTAGAGACACACAACAGTCTCTCCACTCGTCAATATGGCTTTCGTAAGGGACGTTCTACCACAGACCCGTTACTATGCTTGGATACGTATGTTCGTAATGCCTTTGCGAATAACCACTCAGTTATTGCCATACTTTTTGACCTTGAGAAGGCATATGACACAACTTGGAGGTATAATATTTTAGCCCAAGCCCACTCCTTAGGCCTTCAAGGCAATCTACCATCCTTAATATTTCAAGTATTTTTTAAACAGTATATTAAATATTCTTATTTATTATTGATTTTTATCAATTTTTTTTAGAAATCTGCAAAACATTTGTAAATCTTGAAAAATCATCGAAAATCATATTTTTTCGCATATTTCGATGATTCAATTAATTTTCAAAGATTTTTGAAAAACAATTTTATTCATTTAAAATATGTATTTTCAAAGTACTTCACAAAAATGGTATAATTTTGCCTACTTTAAGCATAAAATTCAATTGCAGCAGGAATTCTGATTTAAAGGTGTGAAAATAAGTAAATTTTAGTGAAAAAACGAGATTTATCGGAAAAGCATTCAAAAAGCTCTAAATTTTCGAAATACGCAATATTTTTCTAATTTTTTTCTTAATGTTTCAAGCATTTTTTTTACAAATATGTGAAATATTCAAAATTCGTATTGTGTTTTATCGATTTTTATTTGGATTTTTTTAAAAATGTGCTGAATATACATTAATGTTGAAAAAAATCGAAAATCGTGTTTTTTTCATATATCGAAGGTTCAACTCTTTTTTGAAGAACTTTTTGGAAAACTTCATTTTTTTATTTACAAAATGTTTTTACAAAGTCCTTCACAAAAATAGCATTATTTTGCTTTCTTTCAGCATGAAATTCAATTGCAGCAGTAATTCTGATTTAAAAGTGCGAAAATCTAAGAATTTTAGCTAAAAAATGTGGTTCATCAAAAAAGTATTCAAAACGCTCTAAATCGTCAAAATATGCAATAAAATATAATTTTAGCATAGTTTTCTGAGTTTTTTAATGTTTCAGAATTTTTTTTAAAAAATATGTGAAATATTCTGAATAAATGTTAATTTTTATCGATTTTAATTGGATTTTTTAAAAATATGTAAAATAAAGGTAAATCTTGAAATATTTATCAAAAATCATAATTTTTGGCCTATTTCGACGGTTCAAGGATTTTTCAAAGGTTTTTCGAAAAAACATAATTTTTTCATTTAAAATATGCATTTCTAAAGTACTTCAGAAAAAAAGCATAATTTTGCTTACTTTTAGGATAAAATTCAATTGCAGCAGTTATTCTGATTTTAAAGTGAAAATCTATGTATTTTAGCGAGAAAATCTGATATGTCAGAAAAACATTCAAAATGCTCTAAATTGTCGAAATATGTAATAAAATAATATTTTTGCATATTTTTGTAATTTTTTTAATATTTGCTGTATTTTTTTAAAATATGTATGAAATATTCAAAATTATCTTAATTTTATCGATTTTTATTTGGAGCTTAAGTGTATAAAACATATGTAATTTCTGAAAAATCATCGAAAATGATATTTTATGGCACATTTCTACGATTCAAGGATTTTTCAAAATTTTTATGAAAAATTTTTAGTTTATTCAAAATATGTATTCACAAAGTACATTACAAAAATAGGAAAATTTTGCTTACTTTTAGCACAAAACTCAATTTCTGCAGTAATTCTGATTTAAAAGTGCGAAAATAAAAGAATTTATCTAAAAATTGTGGTTCGTCAGAAAAGCATTCAAAATGCTCTAAATCATCGAAATATGCAATAAAATATCATTTTAGCACAGTTTTCTGATTTTTTTAATGTTTTAGGTGTTTTTAAAAAAATATATGAAATATTCAAAATTAACATTGATTTTCATCGATTTTTATTGGATTTTTTTTAAGAATGTGCAAAACATATGTAATTCTTGTAAAACTTCGAAAATCATATTTTATGGCATTTTTCAACAACACAAGGATTTTTCAAAATTTTGTTGAAAATTTTTTAGTTTCTTTATTCAAAATATGTTTTCACAAAGTACATTACAAAAACAGGATAATTTTGCTTACTTTTAGCATAAAACTCAATTGCTGCAGTAATTCTGATTTAAAAGTGAGAAAATCTGTTAATTCTAGCTTAAAAATGTTGTTTGCCAAAAAAAAAAAACATTCCAAACACTCTAAATCGTCCATATATACAATGAAATGTCATTTTAGCACATTTTTTTTTTAGTTTTTTAGTGTATCAGGTATTTTTTTTTTAAATATATGAAATATTCAAAATTAATATTGAGAGTTATCGATTTTTTTTGGGATTTTAAAAAAAAGTGCTAAATATATGTTATTGTTGAAAAATACTCGAAAAAGCACTTTTTTTGCATATTTCGATGATTCAAAGCTTTTTGAAGCATTTTTCGAGAAACCTCATTTTTCTTATATAAAATATGTTTCTACAAAGTACTTCTCACAAATAATATAATTTTCTTTTTTTTTAGCATAAAATTCAATTGCTGCAGTAATTCTGATTTAAAAGTGTGAAAATCTACAAAGCTTTACTAATAAATGTGGTTCATCAAAAAACGTATTCAAAACGCTCTAAATCTTCGGAATATGCAATAAAATATCGTTTTAGCAGAGTTTTCTCAGTTTTTTTAATGTTTCAGGCATTCCCTTCAAAAATATATGAACTATTCAGAGTTAATATTGATTTTTATCGATTTTATTGGGATTTTTTAAAAATATGTAAAATATAGGTAAATCTTAAAATATTATCGAAAAATCTAATTTTCTTGCAAATTTCGACAATTCAAGGATTTTTCAAAGATTTTTTGGAAAACATCATTTTTTTTTAAAATATATATTTTCAAAGTATTTCACCAAAATAATATAATTTTGCCTACTTTTAGCATAAAATTCAATTGCAGAAGTAATTCTGATTTAAAAGTCTGAAAATCTATATATCTTAGCAAAAATATTTGATTTACCAGAAAAGCATGCAAAACGATCTAAATCGTCGAAATATACAATAAAATCTCACTTCAGCATATTTTTCAAATATTTTCTTAATATTTCAAGTATTTTTTAAACAGTATATGAAATATTCTTATTTATTATTGATTTTTATCGATTTTTTTTAGAAATCTGCAAAACATTTGTAAATCTTGAAAAATCATCGAAAATCATATTTTTTTCGCATATTTCGATGATTCAATTAATTTTCAAAGATTTTTGAAAAACAATTTTATTCATTTAAAATATGTATTTTCAAAGTACTTCACAAAAATGGTATAATTTTGCCTACATTAAGCATAAAATTCAATTGCAGCAGGAATTCTGATTTAAAGGTGCGAAAATAAGTAAATTTTAGTGAAAAAACGAGATTTATCGGAAAAACATTCAAAAAGCTCTAAATTTTCGAAATATGCAATATTTTTCTAATTTTTTTCTTAAATGTTTCGAGCATTTTTTTTTACAAATATGTGAAATATTCAAAATTAGTATTTTCTTTTATCGATTTTTATTTGGATTTTTTTAAAAATGTGCTGAATGTACATTAATGTTGAAAAAACATCGAAAATCGTCTTTTTTTCATATATCAAAGGTTCAACTCTTTTTTGAAGAACTTTTTGGGAAACTTCATTTTTTTATTTACAAAATGTTTTTACAAAGTCCTTCACAAAAATAGCATTATTTTGCTTTCTTTTAGCATGAAATTCAATAGCAGCAGTAATTCTGATTTAAAAGTGCGAAAATCTAAGAATTTTAGCTAAAAAATGTGGTTCATCAAAAAAGTATTCAAAACGCTCTAAATCGTCAAAATATGCAATAAAATATAATTTTAGCATAGTTTTCTGAGTTTTTTAATGTTTCAGGAATTTTTTTTAAAAAATATGTGAAATATTCTGAATAAATGTTTATTTTTATCAATTTTAATTGGATTTTTTAAAAATATGTAAAAAAAAGGTAAATCTTGAAATATTTATCAAAAATCATAATTTTTGGCCTATTTCGACGGTTCAAGGATTTTTCAAAGGTTTTTCGAAAAAACATAATTTTTTCATTTAAAATATGCATTTCTAAAGTACTTCAGAAAAATAGCATAATTTTCTTCTTACTTTAAGGATAAAATTCAATTGCAGCAGTTATTCTGATTTTAAAGCGAAAATCTATGCATTTTAGCGAGAAAATCTGGTATGTCAGAAAAGCATTCAAAATGCTCTAAATCGTCGAAATATATAATAAAATAATATTTTTGCATATTTTTCTAATTTTTTTAATATTTGCAGTAGTTTTTAAAATATGTATGAAATATTCAAAATTAATGCTGATTTTTATCGATTTTTATTTGGGCTTTTTAAGTGTGTAAAACATATGTAATTTCTGAAAAATCATCGAAAATGATATTTTATGGCATATTTCTACGATTCAAGGATTTTTCAAAATTTTTATGAAAAATTTTTAGTTTATTCAAAATATGTATTCACAAAGTACATTACAAAAATAGGAAAATTTTGCTTACTTTTAGCACAAAACTCAATTTCTGCAGTAATTCTGATTTAAAAGTGCGAAAATCTAAGAATTTATCTAAAAATAGTGGTTCATCAGAAAAGCATTCAAAATGCTCTAAATCGTCGAAATATGCAATAAAATATAATTTTAGCATAGTTTTCAGAATTTTTTAATGTTTTAGGTATTTTTAAAAAAATGTATGAAATATTCAAAATTAACATTGATTTTCATCGATTTTTGTTGGATTTTTTTAAGAATGTGCAAAACATATGTAATTCTTGTAAAACTTCGAAAATCATATTTTATGGCATTTTTCAACAACTCAAGGATTTTTCAAAATTTTGTTGAAAAATTTTTAGTTTCTTTATTCAAAATATGTTTTCACAAAATACATTACAAAAACAGGATAATTTTGCTTACTTTTAGCATAAAACTCAATTGCTGCAGAAATTCTTATTTAAAGGTGAGAAAATCTGTAAATTTTAGCTTAAAAATGTTGTTTGCCAAAAAAAAACATTCCAAACACTCTAAGTCGTCCAAATATACAATGAAATGTCATTTTAGCACTTTTTTTTTTATTTTTTTAGTGCATCAGGAATTTTTTTTTAAAAATACACGTATATAAAATATTCAAAATTAATATAGAGTTTTATCGATTTTTATTGGGATTTTTAAAAAATGTGCTAAATATATGTTAATGTTGAAAAATACTCGAAAAAGCACTTTTTTTGCACATTTCGACTATTCAAAGCTTTTTGAAGCATTTTTCGAGAAACCTCATTTTTCTTATATAAAATATGTTTCTACAACGTACTTCTCACAAATAACATAATTTTGCCTTTTTTTTTAGCATAAAATTCAATTGCTGCAGTAATTCTGATTTAAAAGTGTGAAAATCTACGAAGCTTAACTAAAAAATGTGGTTCATCAAAAAAGTATTCAAAACGCTCTAAATCGTCGGAATATGCAATAAAATATCGTTTTAGCAGAGTTTTCTCAGTTTTTTTAATGTTTCAGGCATTCCCTTCAAAAATATATGAAATATTCAGAGTTAATATTGATTTTTATCGCTTTTATTGGGATTTTTTAAATATATGTAAAATATAGGTAAATCTTAAAATATAGAAAAATCAATTTTTTTCGCAAATTTCGACGATTCAAGGATTTTTCAAAGATTTTTTGGAAAATATCAATTTTTATTTAAAATATGTATTTTCAAAGTATTTCACCAAAATAATATAATTTTGCCTACTCTTAGCATAAAATTCAATTGCAGAAGTAATTCTGATTTAAAAGTCTGAAAATCTATGTATCTTAGCGAAAATATGTGATTTACCAGAAAAGCATGCAAAACGATCTAAATCGTCAAAATATACAATAAAATCTCATTCCAGCATATTTTTCAAATATTTTCTTAATATTTCAAGTATTTTTTAAACAGTATATGAAATATTCTCATTTATTTTTGATTTTTATCGATTTTTTTTAGAAATCTGCAAAACATTTGTAAATCTTGAAAAATCATCGAAAATCATATTTTTTCACATATTTCGATGATTCAATTAATTTTCAAAGATTTTTGAAAAACAATTTTATTCATTTAAAATATGTATTTTCAAAGTACTTCACAAAAATGTTATAATTTTGCCTACTTTAAGCATAAAATTCAATTGCAGCGGGAATTCTGATTTAAAGGTGCGAAAATATGTAAATTTTAGTGAAAAAACGAGATTTATCGGAAAAGCATTCAAAACCTCTAAATCTTCTAAATATTCAAAATTAACATTGATTTTCATCGATTTTTATTTGGATTTTTTAAAATGTGCTGAATATACATTAATGTTGAAAAACATCGAAAATCGTGTTTTTTTCATATATCGAAGGTTCAACTCTTTTTTGAAGAACTTTTTGGAAAACTTCATTTTTTTATTTACAATATGCTTTTACAAAGTCCTTCACAAAAATAGCATTATTTTGCTTTCTTTTAGCATGAAATTCAATAGCAGCAGTAATTCTGATTTAAAAGTGAGAAAATCTGTAAATTTTAGCTTAAAAATGTTGTTTGCCAAAAAAAAACATTCCAAACACTCTAAGTCGTCCAAATATACAATGAAATGTCATTTTAGCACATTTTTTTTTATTTTTTTAGTGCATCAGGAATTTTTTTTTAAAAATACACGTATATAAAATATTCAAAATTAATATTGAGTTTTATCGATTTTTATTGGGATTTTTAAAAAATGTGCTAAATATATGTTAATGTTGAAAAATACTCGAAAAAGCACTTTTTTGCATTTCTTTCGACTATTCAAAGCTTTTTGAAGCATTTTTCGAGAAACCTCATTTTTCTTATATAAAATATGTTTCTACAACGTACTTCTACTAAATAACATAATTTTGCCTTTTTTTTAGCATAAAATTCAATTGCTGCAGGTAAATTCTTGAAATTTAAAAGTGTGAAAATCTACGAAGCTTAACTAAAAATGTGGTTCATCAAAAAGTATTCAAAACGCTCTAAATCGTCGGAATATGCAATAAAATATCGTTTTAGTAGAGTTTTCTCAGTTTTTAATGTTTCAGGCATTCCCTTCAAAAATATATGAAATATTCAGAGTTAATATTGATTTTTATCGCTTTTATTGGGATTTTTAAATATATGTAAAATATAGGTAAATCTTAAAATATAGAAAAATCAATTTTTTCGCAAATTTAAATTTCGACGATTCACGGATTTTTCAAAGATTTTTTGAAAAACATCAATTTTTTATTTAAAATATGTATTTTCAAAGTATTTCACCAATATAATAAAATTTTGCCTACTCTTAGCATAAAATTCAATTGCAGAAGTAATTCTGATTTAAAAGTCTGAAAATCTATGTATCTTAGCGAAAATATGTGATTTACCAGAAAAGCATGCAAAACGATCTAAATCGTCAAAATATACAATAAAATCTCATTCCAGCATATTTTTCAAAATATTTTCTAATATTTCAAGTATTTTTTAAACAGTATAGGAAATATTCTCATTTATTTTTGATTTTTATCGATTTTTTTAGAAATCTGCAAAACATTTGTAAATCTTGAAAAATCATCGAAAATCAAATTTTTCGCATATTTCGACGATTCAATTATTTTTTCAAAGATTTTTGAAAAACAATTTTTTCATTTAAAATACGTATTTTCAAAGTACTTCACAAAAAATGGTATACTTTTTGCCAACTTTAAGCATAAAATTCAATTGCATCAGGAATTCTGATTTAAAGGCGTGAAAATATGTAAATTTTAGTGAAAAAACGAGATTTATCAGAAAAGCATTCAAAAACCTCTAAATCTTCTAAATATTCAAAATTAACATTGATTTTCATCGATTTTTATTGGATTTTTTAAGAATGTGCAAAACATATGTAATTCTTGTAAAACTTCGAAAATCATATTTTATGGAATTTTTCAACGATTCAAGGATTTTTGAAAATTTTGTTGAAAAATTTTTAGTTTCTTTACTCAAAATATGTTTTCACAAAAAAAAATTACAAAAAGAGGATAATTTTGCTTTCTTTTAGCATAAAACTCAATTGCTGCAGTAATTCTGATTTAAAAGTGAGAAAATCTGTAAATTTTAGCTTAAAAATGTTGTTTGCCAAAAAAAAACATTCCAAACACTCTAAATCGTCCAAATATACAATGAAATGTCATTTTAGCACATTTTTTTTTAGTTTTTTAGTGTATCAGGTATTTTTTTAAAAAATATATGAAATATTCAAAATTAATATTGAGAGTTATCGATTTTTATTCGGATTTTTAAAAAAAGTGCTAAATATATGTTAATGTTGAAAAATACTCGAAAAAGCACTTTTTTGCATATTTCGATGATTCAAAGCTTTTTGAAGCATTTTTCGAGAAACCTCACTTTTCTTATATAAAATATGTTTCTACAAAGTACTTCTCACAAATAACATAATTTTCTTTTTTTTTTTTAGCATAAAATTCAATTGCTGCAGTAAGTCTGATTTAAAAGTGTGAAAATCTATGAAGCTTTACTAATAAATGTGGTTCGTCAAAAAAGTATTCAAAACGCTCTAAATCGTCGGAATATGCAATAAAATATCGTTTTAGCAGAGTTTTCTCAGTTTTTTTAATGTTTCAGGCATTCCCTTCAAAATTTTTCAAAAAAATTTTGAAAAATCCTTGAATCGTTGAAAAATGCCATAAAATATGATTTTCAAGGTTTTACAAAAATTGCATATGTTTTGCACATTTTGAAAAAAAATCCAATAAAAATCGACAAAAATCAATGGTAATTCTGAATATTTCATATATTTAAAAAAAACAAATACCTAAGACATTAAAGAACTCAGAAAACTGTGCTAAAATGATATTTTATTGCATATTTCGACGATTTAGAGCGTTTTGAATGCTTTTCTGACAAACCACATTTTTTAGATAAATTCTTAGATTTTCGCACTTTTAAATCAGAATTACTGCAGCAATTGAATTTTATGCTAAAATAAGCAAAATTATCCTATTTTTGTAATGTACTTTGTCAATACATATTCTAAATGAAAAAACTGAAGTTTTTCAAAAAATTATTGAAAAATCCTTGAATCATAGAAATATACCATAAAATATGATTTTCGAAGTTTTACAAGAATTACATATGTTTTGCACATTCTTAAAAAAAATCCAATAAAAATCGATAAAAATCAATGTTAATTTTGAATGTTTCATATATTTTTTTAAAAGTAACTAAAACATTAAAAAATTCAGAAAACTGTGCTAAAATGATATTTTATTGCATATTTCGATGATTTAGAGCATTTTGAATGCTTTTCTGATGAACCACATTTTTTAGATAAATTCTTAGATTTTCGCACTTTTAAATCAGAATTACTGCAGCAATTGAATTTTATGCTAAAATAAGCAAAATTTTCCTATTTTTGTAATGTACTTTGTCAATACACATTCTAAATGAAAAAAACTGAAAATTTTTCATAAAAATTTTGAAAAATCCTTGAATCGTAGAAATATGCCATAAAATATCATTTTCGATGATTTTTCAGAAATTACATATGTTTTACACACTTAAAAAGCCCAAATAAAAATCGATAAAAATCAGCATTAATTTTGAATATTTCATACATATTTTAAAAAATACTGCAAATATTAAAGAAATTAGAAAAATATGCAAAAATATTATTTTATTATATATTTCGACGATTTAGAGCATTTTGAATGCTTTTCTGACATATCAGATTTTCTCGCTAAAATACATAGATTTTCGCTTTAAAATCAGAATAACTGCTGCAATTGAATTTTATCCTAAAAGTAAGCAAAATTATGCTATTTTTCTGAAGTACTTTAGAAATGCATATTTTAAATGAAAAAATTATGTTTTTTCGAGAAACCTTTGAAAAATCCTTGAACCGTCGAAATAGGCCAAAAATTATGATTTTTGATAAATATTTCAAGATTTACCTTTTTTTTACATATTTTTAAAAAATCCAATTAAAATCGATAAAAATCAACATTTATTCAGAATATTTCACATATTTTTTAAAAAAAATCCTGAAACATTAAAAAACTCAGAAAACTATGCTAAAATTATATTTTATTGCATATTTTGACGATTCAGAGCGTTTTGAATACTTTTTTGACGAACCACATTTTTTAGCTAAAATTCTTAGATTTTCGCACTTTTTAAATCAGAATTACTGCTGCTATTGAATTTCATGCTAAAAGAAAGCAAAATAATGCTATTTTTGTGAAGGACTTTGTAAAAACATTTTGTAAATAAAAAAATGAAGTTTCCCAAAAAGTTCTTCAAAAAAGAGTTGAACCTTCGATATATGAAAAAAACACGATTTTCGATGTTTTTTCAACATTAATGTATATTCAGCACATTTTTAAAAAAATCCAAATAAAAATCGATAAAACACAATACTAATTTGAATATTTCACATATTTGTAAAAAAAATGCTCGAAACATTAAGAAAAAAATTAGAAAAATATTGCATATTTCGAAAATTTAGAGCTTTTTGAATGCTTTTCCGATAAATCTCGTTTTTTCACTAAAATTTACTTATTTTCACACCTTTAAATCAGAATTCCTGCTGCAATTGAATTTTATGCTTAAAGTAGGCAAAATTATACCATTTTTGTGAAGTACTTTGAAAATACATATTTTAAATGAATAAAATTGTTTTTCAAAAATTAATTGAATCATCGAAATATGCGAAAAAAAATGATTTTCGATGATTTTTCAAGATTTACAAATGTTTTGCAGATTTCTGAAAAAAATCGATAAAAATCAATAATAAATAAGAATATTTCATATACTGTTTAAAAAAATACTTGAAATATTAAGAAAATATTTGAAAAATATGCTGAAGTGAGATTTTATTGTATATTTCGACGATTTAGATCGTTTTGCATGCTTTTCTGGTAAATCAAATATTTTTGCTAAGATATATAGATTTTCAGACTTTTAAATCAGAATTACTTCTGCAATTGAATTTTATGCTAAAAGTAGGCAAAATTATATTATTTTGGTGAAATACTTAGAAAATACATATTTTAAAAAAAAAATTGATGATTTCCAAAAAATCTTTGAAAAATCCTTGAATCGTCGAAATTTGCGAGAAAATTTGATTTTTCGATAATATTTTAAGATTTACCTATATTTTACATATTTTTAAAAAATCCCAATAAAATCGATAAAAATCAATATTAACTCTGAATAGTTCATATATTTTTGAAGGGAATGCCTGAAACATTAAAAAAACTGAGAAAACTCTGCTAAAACGATATTTTATTGCATATTCCAACGATTTAGAGCGTTTTGAATACTTTTTTGACGAACCACATTTATTAGTAAAGCTTCATAGATTTTCACACTTTTAAATCAGACTTACTGCAGCAATTGAATTTTATGCTAAAAAAAAAGAAAATTATGTTATTTGTGAGAAGTACTTTGTAGAAACATATTTTATATAAAAAAAATGAGGTTTCTCGAAAAATGCTTCAAAAAGCTTTGAATCATCGAAATATGCAAAAAAAGTGCTTTTTCGAGTATTTTTCAACATTAACATATATTTAGCACTTTTTTTAAAAATCCGAATAAAAATCGATAATACTAAAAAACTAAAAAAAAATGTGCTAAAATGACATTTCATTGTATATTTGGACGATTTAGAGTGTTTGGAATGTTTTTTTTTGGCAAACAACATTTTTAAGCTAAAATTTACAGATTTTCTCACTTTTAAATCAGAATTACTGCAGCAATTGAGTTTTATGCTAAAAGAAAGCAAAATTATCCTGTTTTTGTAATTTTTTTTTGTGAAAACATATTTTGAGTAAAGAAACTAAAAATTTTTCAACAAAATTTTAAAAAATCCTTGAATCGTTGAAAAATGCCATAAAATATGATTTTCGAAGTTTTACAAGAATTACATATGTTTTGCACATTCTTAAAAAAATCCAATAAAAATCGATGAAAATCAATGTTAATTTTGAATATTTCGAAGATTTAGAGGTTTTTGAATGCTTTTCTGATAAATCTCGTTTTTTCACTAAAATTTACATATTTTCACGCCTTTAAATCAGAATTCCTGCTGCAATTGAATTTTATGCTTAAAGTTGGCAAAAGTATACCATTTTTCTGAAGTACTTTGAAAATACGTATTTTAAATGAAAAAAATTGTTTTTCAAAAATCTTTGAAAAATAATTGAATCGTCGAAATATGCGAAAAAATTTGATTTTCGATGATTTTTCAAGATTTACAAATGTTTTGCAGATTTCTAAAAAAAATCGATAAAAATCAAAAATAAATGAGAATATTTCATATACTGTTTAAAAAATACTTGAAATATTAAGAAAATATTTGAAAAATATGCTGGAATGAGATTTTATTGTATATTTTGACGATTTAGATCGTTTTGCATGCTTTTCTGGTAAATCACATATTTTTGCTAAGATACATAGATTTTCAGACTTTTAAATCAGAATTACTTCTGCAATTGAATTTTATGCTAAGAGTAGGCAAAATTATATTATTTTGGTGAAATACTTTGAAAATACATATTTTAAATAAAAAATTGATGTTTTCCAAAAAATCTTTGAAAAATCCTTGAATCGTCGAAATTTGCGAAAAAAATTGATTTTTCGATATTTTAAGATTTACCTATATTTTACATATATTTAAAAAATCCCAATAAAAGCGATAAAAATCAATATTAACTCTTAATATTTCATATATTTTTGAAGGGAATGCCTGAAACATTAAAAAAACTGAGAAAACTCTGCTAAAACGATATTTTATTGCATATTCCGACGATTTAGAGCGTTTTGAATACTTTTTTGATGAACCACATTTTTTAGTTAAGCTTCGTAGATTTTCACACTTTTAAATCAGAATTACTGCAGCAATTGAATTTTATGCTAAAAAAAAAAAGGCAAAATTATGTTATTTGTGAGAAGTACGTTGTAGAAACATATTTTATATAAGAAAAATGAGGTTTCTCGAGAAATGCTTCAAAAAGCTTTGAATAGTCGAAATATGCAAAAAAAGTGCTTTTTCGAGTATTTTTCAACATTAACATATATTTAGCACATTTTTTAAAAATCCCAATAAAAATCGATAAAACTCAATATTAATTTTGAATATTTCATATATTTTTAAAAAAAAAATTCCTGATGCACTAAAAAACTAAAAAAAAATGTGCTAAAATGACATTTCATTGTATATTTGGACGACTTAGAGTGTTTGGAATGTTTTTTTTGGCAAACAACATTTTTAAGCTAAAATTTACAGATTTTCTCACCTTTAAATCAGAATTACTGCAGCAATTGAGTTTTATGCTAAAAGTAAGCAAAATTATCCTGTTTTTGTAATGTATTTTGTGAAAACAAATTTTGAATAAAGAAACTAAAAATTTTTCAACAAAATTTTGAAAAATCCTTGAGTTGTTGAAAAGTGCCATAAAATATGATTTTCGAAGTTTTACAAGAATTACATATGTTTTGCACATTCTTAAAAAAAATCCAATAAAAATCGATGAAAATCAATGTTAATTTTGAATATTTCATATTTTTTTAAAAATACCTAAAACATTAAAAAATTCTGAAAACTGTGCTAAAATTATATTTTATTGCATATTTCGACGATTTAGAGCATTTTGAATGCTTTTCTGACGAACCACAATTTTTAGATAAATTCTTAGATTTTCGCACTTTTAAATCAGAATTACTGCAAAAAAAAATACCTAAAACATTAAAAAACTCAGAAAACTGTGCTAAAATGATATTTTATTGCATAATTCGACGATTTAGAGCGTTTTGAATGCTTTTCTGACGAACCACATTTTTTAGATAAATTCTTAGATTTTCGCACTTTTAAATCAGAATTACTGCAGCAATTGAATTTTATGCTAAAATAAGCAAAATTATCCTATTTTTGTAATGTACTTTGTCAATACATATTCTAAATGAAAAAACTGAAGTTTTTCAAAAAATTATTGAAAAATCCTTGAATCGTAGAAATATGCCATAAAATATGATTTTCGAAGTTTTACAAGAATTACATATGTTTTGCACATTCTTAAAAAAATCCAATAAAAATCGATAAAAATCAATGTTAATTTTGAATATTTCATATATTTTTTTAAAAATACCTAAAACATTAAAAAATTCAGAAAACTGTGCTAAAATGATATTTTATTGCATAATTCGACGATTTAGAGCGTTTTGAATGAGAAATTGAGTTTTGTGCTAAAAGTAAGCAAAATTTTCCTATTTTTGTAATGTACTTTGTGAATACATATTTTGAATAAACTAAAAATTTTTCATAAAAATTTTGAAAAATCCTTGAATCGTAGAAATATGCCATAAAATATCATTTTCGATGATTTTTCAGAAATTACATATGTTTTACACACTTAAAAAGCCCAAATAAAAATCGATAAAAATCAGCATTAATTTTGAATATTTCATACATATTTTAAAAAATACTGCAAATATTAAAAAAATTAGAAAAATATGCAAAAATATTATTTTATTATATATTTCGACGATTTAGAGCATTTTGAATGCTTTTCTGACATATCAGATTTTCTCGCTAAAATACATAGATTTTCGCTTTAAAATCAGAATAACTGCTGCAATTGAATTTTATCCTAAAAGTAAGCAAAATTATGCTATTTTTCTGAAGTACTTTAGAAATGCATATTTTAAATGAAAAAATTATGTTTTTTCGAGAAACCTTTGAAAAATCCTTGAACCGTCGAAATAGGCCAAAAATTATGATTTTTGATAAATATTTCAAGATTTACCTTTTTTTTACATATTTTTAAAAAATCCAATTAAAATCGATAAAAATCAACATTTATTCAGAATATTTCACATATTTTTTAAAAAAAATCCTGAAACATTAAAAAACTCAGAAAACTATGCTAAAATTATATTTTATTGCATATTTTGACGATTCAGAGCGTTTTGAATACTTTTTTGACGAACCACATTTTTTAGCTAAAATTCTTAGATTTTCGCACTTTTAAATCAGAATTACTGCTGCTATTGAATTTCATGCTAAAAGAAAGCAAAATAATGCTATTTTTGTGAAGGACTTTGTAAAAACATTTTGTAAATAAAAAAATGAAGTTTCCCAAAAAGTTCTTCAAAAAAGAGTTGAACCTTCGATATATGAAAAAAACACGATTTTCGATGTTTTTTCAACATTAATGTATATTCAGCACATTTTTAAAAAAATCCAAATAAAAATCGATAAAACACAATACTAATTTTGAATATTTCACATATTTGTAAAAAAAATGCTCGAAACATTAAGAAAAAAATTAGAAAAATATTGCATATTTCGAAAATTTAGAGCTTTTTGAATGCTTTTCCGATAAATCTCGTTTTTTCACTAAAATTTACTTATTTTCGCACCTTTAAATCAGAATTCCTGCTGCAATTGAATTTTATGCTTAAAGTAGGCAAAATTATACCATTTTTGTGAAGTACTTTGAAAATACATATTTTAAATGAATAAAATTGTTTTTCAAAAATTAATTGAATCATCGAAATATGCGAAAAAAAATGATTTTCGATGATTTTTCAAGATTTACAAATGTTTTGCAGATTTCTAAAAAAAATCGATAAAAATCAATAATAAATAAGAATATTTCATATACTGTTTAAAAAATACTTGAAATATTAAGAAAATATTTGAAAAATATGCTGAAGTGAGATTTTATTGTATATTTCGACGATTTAGATCGTTTTGCATGCTTTTCTGGTAAATCAAATATTTTTGCTAAGATATATAGATTTTCAGACTTTTAAATCAGAATTACTTCTGCAATTGAATTTTATGCTAAAAGTAGGCAAAATTATATTATTTTGGTGAAATACTTTGAAAATACATATTTTAAAAAAAAATTGATGATTTCCAAAAAATCTTTGAAAAATCCTTGAATCGTCGAAATTTGCGAGAAAATTTGATTTTTCGATAATATTTTAAGATTTACCTATATTTTACATATTTTTAAAAAATCCCAATAAAATCGATAAAAATCAATATTAACTCTGAATAGTTCATATATTTTTGAAGGGAATGCCTGAAACATTAAAAAAACTGAGAAAACTCTGCTAAAACGATATTTTATTGCATATTCCAACGATTTAGAGCGTTTTGAATACTTTTTTGACGAACCACATTTATTAGTAAAGCTTCATAGATTTTCACACTTTTAAATCAGACTTATGCAGCAATTGAATTTTATGCTAAAAAAAAAAGAAAATTATGTTATTTGTGAGAAGTACTTTGTAGAAACATATTTTATATAAGAAAAATGAGGTTTCTCGAAAAATGCTTCAAAAAGCTTTGAATCATCGAAATATGCAAAAAAAGTGCTTTTTCGAGTATTTTTCAACATTAACATATATTTAGCACTTTTTTTAAAAATCCGAATAAAAATCGATAACACTAAAAAACTAAAAAAAAATGTGCTAAAATGACATTTCATTGTATATTTGGACGATTTAGAGTGTTTGGAATTTTTTTTTTTTGGCAAACAACATTTTTAAGCTAAAATTTACAGATTTTCTCACTTTTAAATCAGAATTACTGCAGCAATTGAGTTTTATGCTAAAAGAAAGCAAAATTATCCTGTTTTTGTAATTTTTTTTTGTGAAAACATATTTTGAGTAAAGAAACTAAAAATTTTTCAACAAAATTTTCAAAAATCCTTGAATCGTTGAAAAATGCCATAAAATATGATTTTCGAAGTTTTACAAGAATTACATATGTTTTGCACATTCTTAAAAAAATCCAATAAAAATCGATGAAAATCAATGTTAATTTTGAATATTTCGAAGATTTAGAGGTTTTTGAATGCTTTTCTGATAAATCTCGTTTTTTCACTAAAATTTACATATTTTCACGCCTTTAAATCAGAATTCCTGCTGCAATTGAATTTTATGCTTAAAGTTGGCAAAAGTATACCATTTTTCTGAAGTACTTTGAAAATACGTATTTTAAATGAAAAAAATTGTTTTTCAAAAATCTTTGAAAAATAATTGAATCGTCGAAATATGCGAAAAAATTTGATTTTCGATGATTTTTCAAGATTTACAAATGTTTTGCAGATTTCTAAAAAAAATCGATAAAAATAAAAAATAAATGAGAATATTTCATATACTGTTTAAAAAATACTTGAAATATTAAGAAAATATTTGAAAAATATGCTGGAATGAGATTTTATTGTATATTTTGACGATTTAGATCGCTTTGCATGCTTTTCTGGTAAATCACATATTTTTGCTAAGAAACATAGATTTTCAGACTTTTAAATCAGAATTACTTCTGCAATTGAATTTTATGCTAAGAGTAGGCAAAATTATATTATTTTGGTGAAATACTTTGAAAATACATATTTTAAATAAAAAATTGATGTTTTCCAAAAAATCTTTGAAAAATCCTTGAATCGTCGAAAATTGCGAAAAAAATTGATTTTTCGATATTTTAAGATTTACCTATATTTTACATATGTTTAAAAAATCCCAATAAAAGCGATAAAAATCAATATTAACTCTTAATATTTCATATATTTTTGAAGGGAATGCCTGAAACATTAAAAAAACTGAGAAAACTCTGCTAAAATGATATTTTATTGCATATTCCGACGATTTAGAGCGTTTTGAATACTTTTTTGATGAACCACATTTTTTAGTTAAGCTTCGTAGATTTTCACACTTTTAAATCAGAATTACTGCAGCAATTGAATTTTATGCTAAAAAAAAAAAAGGCAAAATTATGTTATTTGTGAGAAGTACGTTGTAGAAACATATTTTATATAAGAAAAATGAGGTTTCTCGAAAAATGCTTCAAAAAGCTTTGAATAGTCGAAATATGCAAAAAAAGTGCTTTTTCGAGTATTTTTCAACATTAACATATATTTAGCACATTTTTTAAAAATCCCAATAAAAATCGATAAAACTCAATATTAATTTTGAATATTTCATATATTTAAAAAAAAAAAATTCCTGATGCACTAAAAAACTAAAAAAAAATGTGCTAAAATGACATTTCATTGTATATTTGGACGACTTAGAGTGTTTGGAATGTTTTTTTTTTGCAAACAACATTTTTAAGCTAAAATTTACAGGTTTTCTCACCTTTAAATCAGAATTACAGCAGCAATTGAGTTTTATGCTAAAAGTAAGCAAAATTATCCTGTTTTTGTAATGTATTTTGTGAAAACATATTTTGAATAAAGAAACTAAAAATTTTTCAACAAAATTTTGAAAAATCCTTGAGTTGTTGAAAAGTGCCATAAAATATGATTTTCGAAGTTTTACAAGAATTACATATGTTTTGCACATTCTTAAAAAAAATCCAATAAAAATCGATGAAAATCAATGTTAATTTTGAATATTTCATATTTTTTTAAAATACCTAAAACATTAAAAAATTCTGAAAACTGTGCTAAAATTATATTTTATTGCATATTTCGACGATTTAGAGCATTTTGAATGCTTTTCTGACGAACCACAATATTTAGATAAATTCTTAGTTTTTCGCACTTTTAAATCAGAATTACTGCAGAAATTGAGTTTTGTGCTAAAAGTAAGCAAAATTTTCCTATTTTTGTAATGTACTTTGTGAATACATATTTTGAATAAACTAAAAATTTTTCATAAAAATTTTGAAAAATCCTTGAATCGTAGAAATATGCCATAAAATATCATTTTCGATGATTTTTCAGAAATTACATATGTTTTACACACTTAAAAAGCCCAAATAAAAATCGATAAAAATCAGCATTAATTTTGAATATTTCATACATATTTTAAAAAATACTGCAAATATTAAAGAAATTAGAAAAATATGCAAAAATATTATTTTATTATATATTTCGACGATTTAGAGCATTTTGAATGCTTTTCTGACATATCAGATTTTCTCGCTAAAATACATAGATTTTCGCTTTAAAATCAGAATAACTGCTGCAATTGAATTTTATCCTAAAAGTAAGCAAAATTATGCTATTTTTCTGAAGTACTTTAGAAATGCATATTTTAAATGAAAAAATTATGTTTTTTCGAGAAACCTTTGAAAAATCCTTGAACCGTCGAAATAGGCCAAAAATTATGATTTTTGATAAATATTTCAAGATTTACCTTTTTTTTACATATTTTTAAAAAATCCAATTAAAATCGATAAAAATCAACATTTATTCAGAATATTTCACATATTTTTTAAAAAAAATCCTGAAACATTAAAAAACTCAGAAAACTATGCTAAAATTATATTTTATTGCATATTTTGACGATTCAGAGCGTTTTGAATACTTTTTTGACGAACCACATTTTTTAGCTAAAATTCTTAGATTTTCGCACTTTTAAATCAGAATTACTGCTGCTATTGAATTTCATGCTAAAAGAAAGCAAAATAATGCTATTTTTGTGAAGGACTTTGTAAAAACATTTTGTAAATAAAAAAATGAAGTTTCCCAAAAAGTTCTTCAAAAAAGAGTTGAACCTTCGATATATGAAAAAAACACGATTTTCGATGTTTTTTCAACATTAATGTATATTCAGCACATTTTTAAAAAAATCCAAATAAAAATCGATAAAACACAATACTAATTTTGAATATTTCACATATTTGTAAAAAAAATGCTCGAAACATTAAGAAAAAAATTAGAAAAATATTGCATATTTCGAAAATTTAGAGCTTTTTGAATGCTTTTCCGATAAATCTCGTTTTTTTCACTAAAATTTACTTATTTTCGCACCTTTAAATCAGAATTCCTGCTGCAATTGAATTTTATGCTTAAAGTAGGCAAAATTATACCATTTTTGTGAAGTACTTTGAAAATACATATTTTAAATGAATAAAATTGTTTTTCAAAAATTAATTGAATCATCGAAATATGCGAAAAAAAATGATTTTCGATGATTTTTCAAGATTTACAAATGTTTTGCAGATTTCTAAAAAAAATCGATAAAAATCAATAATAAATAAGAATATTTCATATACTGTTTAAAAATACTTGAAATATTAAGAAAATATTTGAAAAATATGCTGAAGTGAGATTTTATTGTATATTTCGACGATTTAGATCGTTTTGCATGCTTTTCTGGTAAATCAAATATTTTTGCTAAGATATATAGATTTTCAGACTTTTAAATCAGAATTACTTCTGCAATTGAATTTTATGCTAAAAGTAGGCAAAATTACATTATTTTGGTGAAATACTTTGAAAATACATATTTTAAAAAAAAATTGATGATTTCCAAAAAATCTTTGAAAAATCCTTGAATCGTCGAAATTTGCGAGAAAATTTGATTTTTCGATAATATTTTAAGATTTACCTATATTTTACATATTTTTAAAAAATCCCAATAAAATCGATAAAAATCAATATTAACTCTGAATAGTTCATATATTTTTGAAGGGAATGCCTGAAACATTAAAAAAACTGAGAAAACTCTGCTAAAACGATATTTTATTGCATATTCCAACGATTTAGAGCGTTTTGAATACTTTTTTGACGAACCACATTTATTAGTAAAGCTTCATAGATTTTCACACTTTTAAATCAGACTTACTGCAGCAATTGAATTTTATGCTAAAAAAAAAAGAAAATTATGTTATTTGTGAGAAGTACTTTGTAGAAACATATTTTATATAAGAAAAATGAGGTTTCTCGAAAAATGCTTCAAAAAGCTTTGAATCATCGAAATATGCAAAAAAAGTGCTTTTTCGAGTATTTTTCAACATTAACATATATTTAGCACTTTTTTTAAAAATCCGAATAAAAATCGATAACACTAAAAAACTAAAAAAAAAATGTGCTAAAATGACATTTCATTGTATATTTGGACGATTTAGAGTGTTTGGAATGTTTTTTTTTTGCAAACAACATTTTTAAGCTAAAATTTACAGATTTTCTCACTTTTAAATCAGAATTACTGCAGCAATTGAGTTTTATGCTAAAAGAAAGCAAAATTATCCTGTTTTTGTAATTTTTTTTTGTGAAAACATATTTTGAGTAAAGAAACTAAAAATTTTTCAACAAAATTTTCAAAAATCCTTGAATCGTTGAAAAATGCCATAAAATATGATTTTCGAAGTTTTACAAGAATTACATATGTTTTGCACATTCTTAAAAAAATCCAATAAAAATCGATGAAAATCAATGTTAATTTTGAATATTTCGAAGATTTAGAGGTTTTTGAATGCTTTTCTGATAAATCTCGTTTTTTCACTAAAATTTACATATTTTCACGCCTTTAAATCAGAATTCCTGCTGCAATTGAATTTTATGCTTAAAGTTGGCAAAAGTATACCATTTTTGTGAAGTACTTTGAAAATACGTATTTTAAATGAAAAAAATTGTTTTTCAAAAATCTTTGAAAAATAATTGAATCGTCGAAATATGCGAAAAAATTTGATTTTCGATGATTTTTCAAGATTTACAAATGTTTTGCAGATTTCTAAAAAAAATCGATAAAAATAAAAAATAAATGAGAATATTTCATATACTGTTTAAAAAATACTTGAAATATTAAGAAAATATTTGAAAAATATGCTGGAATGAGATTTTATTGTATATTTTGACGATTTAGATCGTTTTGCATGCTTTTCTGGTAAATCACATATTTTTGCTAAGATACATAGATTTTCAGACTTTTAAATCAGAATTACTTCTGCAATTGAATTTTATGCTAAGAGTAGGCAAAATTATATTATTTTGGTGAAATACTTTGAAAATACATATTTTAAATAAAAAATTGATGTTTTCCAAAAAATCTTTGAAAAATCCTTGAATCGTCGAAATTTGCGAAAAAAATTGATTTTTCGATATTTTAAGATTTACCTATATTTTACATATATTTAAAAAATCCCAATAAAAGCGATAAAAATCAATATTAACTCTTAATATTTCATATATTTTTGAAGGGAATGCCTGAAACATTAAAAAAACTGAGAAAACTCTGCTAAAACGATATTTTATTGCATATTCCGACGATTTAGAGCGTTTTGAATACTTTTTTGATGAACCACATTTTTTAGTTAAGCTTCGTAGATTTTCACACTTTTAAATCAGAATTACTGCAGCAATTGAATTTTATGCTAAAAAAAAAAGGCAAAATTATGTTATTTGTGAGAAGTACGTTGTAGAAACATATTTTATATAAGAAAAATGAGGTTTCTCGAAAAATGCTTCAAAAAGCTTTGAATAGTCGAAATATGCAAAAAAAGTGCTTTTTCGAGTATTTTTCAACATTAACATATATTTAGCACATTTTTTAAAAATCCCAATAAAAATCGATAAAACTCAATATTAATTTTGAATATTTCATATATTTAAAAAAAAAAAATTCCTGATGCACTAAAAAACTAAAAAAAAATGTGCTAAAATGACATTTCATTGTATATTTGGACGACTTAGAGTGTTTGGAATGTTTTTTTTGGCAAACAACATTTTTAAGCTAAAATTTACAGATTTTCTCACCTTTAAATCAGAATTACAGCAGCAATTGAGTTTTATGCTAAAAGTAAGCAAAATTATCCTGTTTTTGTAATGTATTTTGTGAAAACATATTTTGAATAAAGAAACTAAAAATTTTTCAACAAAATTTTGAAAAATCCTTGAGTTGTTGAAAAGTGCCATAAAATATGATTTTCGAAGTTTTACAAGAATTACATATGTTTTGCACATTCTTAAAAAAAATCCAATAAAAATCGATGAAAATCAATGTTAATTTTGAATATTTCATATTTTTTTAAAAATACCTAAAACATTAAAAAATTCTGAAAACTGTGCTAAAATTATATTTTATTGCATATTTCGACGATTTAGAGCATTTTGAATGCTTTTCTGACGAACCACAATATTTAGATAAATTCTTAGTTTTTCGCACTTTTAAATCAGAATTACTGCAGAAATTGAGTTTTGTGCTAAAAGTAAGCAAAATTTTCCTATTTTTGTAATGTACTTTGTGAATACATATTTTGAATAAACTAAAAATTTTTCATAAAAATTTTGAAAAATCCTTGAATCGTAGAAATATGCCATAAAATATCATTTTCGATGATTTTTCAGAAATTACATATGTTTTACACACTTAAAAAGCCCAAATAAAAATCGATAAAAATCAGCATTAATTTTGAATATTTCATACATATTTTAAAAAATACTGCAAATATTAAAAAAATTAGAAAAATATGCAAAAATATTATTTTATTATATATTTCGACGATTTAGAGCATTTTGAATGCTTTTCTGACATATCAGATTTTCTCGCTAAAATACATAGATTTTCGCTTTAAAATCAGAATAACTGCTGCAATTGAATTTTATCCTAAAAGTAAGCAAAATTATGCTATTTTTCTGAAGTACTTTAGAAATGCATATTTTAAATGAAAAAATTATGTTTTTTCGAGAAACCTTTGAAAAATCCTTGAACCGTCGAAATAGGCCAAAAATTATGATTTTTGATAAATATTTCAAGATTTACCTTTTTTTTACATATTTTTAAAAAATCCAATTAAAATCGATAAAAATCAACATTTATTCAGAATATTTCACATATTTTTTAAAAAAAATCCTGAAACATTAAAAAACTCAGAAAACTATGCTAAAATTATATTTTATTGCATATTTTGACGATTCAGAGCGTTTTGAATACTTTTTTGACGAACCACATTTTTTAGCTAAAATTCTTAGATTTTCGCACTTTTAAATCAGAATTACTGCTGCTATTGAATTTCATGCTAAAAGAAAGCAAAATAATGCTATTTTTGTGAAGGACTTTGTAAAAACATTTTGTAAATAAAAAAATGAAGTTTCCCAAAAAGTTCTTCAAAAAAGAGTTGAACGTTCGATATATGAAAAAAAACACGATTTTCGATGTTTTTTCAACATTAATGTACATTCAGCACATTTTTAAAAAAATCCAAATAAAAATCGATAAAACACAATACTAATTTTGAATATTTCACATATTTGTAAAAAAAATGCTCGAAACATTAAGAAAAAAATTAGAAAAATATTGCATATTTCGAAAATTTAGAGCTTTTTGAATGCTTTTCCGATAAATCTCGTTTTTTCACTAAAATTTACTTATTTTCGCACCTTTAAATCAGAATTCCTGCTGCAATTGAATTTTATGCTTAAAGTAGGCAAAATTATACCATTTTTGTGAAGTACTTTGAAAATACATATTTTAAATGAATAAAATTGTTTTTCAAAAATTAATTGAATCATCGAAATATGCGAAAAAAAATGATTTTCGATGATTTTTCAAGATTTACAAATGTTTTGCAGATTTCTAAAAAAAATCGATAAAAATCAATAATAAATAAGAATATTTCATATACTGTTTAAAAAATACTTGAAATATTAAGAAAATATTTGAAAAATATGCTGAAGTGAGATTTTATTGTATATTTCGACGATTTAGATCGTTTTGCATGCTTTTCTGGTAAATCAAATATTTTTGCTAAGATATATAGATTTTCAGACTTTTAAATCAGAATTACTTCTGCAATTGAATTTTATGCTAAAAGTAGGCAAAATTATATTATTTTGGTGAAATACTTTGAAAATACATATTTTAAAAAAAAATTGATGATTTCCAAAAAATCTTTGAAAAATCCTTGAATCGTCGAAATTTGAGAGAAAATTTGATTTTTCGATAATATTTTAAGATTTACCTATATTTTACATATTTTTAAAAAATCCCAATAAAATCGATAAAAATCAATATTAACTCTGAATAGTTCATATATTTTTGAAGGGAATGCCTGAAACATTAAAAAAACTGAGAAAACTCTGCTAAAACGATATTTTATTGCATATTCCGACGATTTAGAGCGTTTTGAATACTTTTTTGACGAACCACATTTATTAGTAAAGCTTCATAGATTTTCACACTTTTAAATCAGACTTATTGCAGCAATTGAATTTTATGCTAAAAAAAAAAAGAAAATTATGTTATTTGTGAGAAGTACTTTGTAGAAACATATTTTATATAAGAAAAATGAGGTTTCTCGAAAGATGCTTCAAAAAGCTTTGAATCATCTAAATATGCAAAAAAAGTGCTTTTTCGAGTATTTTTCAACATTAACATATATTTAGCACTTTTTTTAAAAATCCGAATAAAAATCGATAACACTAAAAAACTAAAAAAAAATGTGCTAAAATGACATTTCATTGTATATTTGGACGATTTAGAGTGTTTGGAATGTTTTTTTTTTGCAAACAACATTTTTAAGCTAAAATTTACAGATTTTCTCACTTTTAAATCAGAATTACTGCAGCAATTGAGTTTTATGCTAAAAGAAAGCAAAATTATCCTGTTTTTGTAATTTTTTTTTGTGAAAACATATTTTGAGTAAAGAAACTAAAAATTTTTCATCAAAATTTTCAAAAATCCTTGAATCGTTGAAAAATGCCATAAAATATGATTTTCGAAGTTTTACAAGAATTACATATGTTTTGCACATTCTTAAAAAAATCCAATAAAAATCGATGAAAATCAATGTTAATTTTGAATATTTCGAAGATTTAGAGGTTTTTGAATGCTTTTCTGATAAATCTCGTTTTTTCACTAAAATTTACATATTTTCACGCCTTTAAATCAGAATTCCTGCTGCAATTGAATTTTATGCTTAAAGTTGGCAAAAGTATACCATTTTTCTGAAGTACTTTGAAAATACGTATTTTAAATGAAAAAAATTGTTTTTCAAAAATCTTTGAAAAATAATTGAATCGTCGAAATATGCGAAAAAATTTGATTTTCGATGATTTTTCAAGATTTACAAATGTTTTGCAGATTTCTAAAAAAAATCGATAAAAATAAAAAATAAATGAGAATATTTCATATACTGTTTAAAAAATACTTGAAATATTAAGAAAATATTTGAAAAATATGCTGGAATGAGATTTTATTGTATATTTTGACGATTTAGATCATTTTGCATGCTTTTCTGGTAAATCACATATTTTTGCTAAGAAACATAGATTTTCAGACTTTTAAATCAGAATTACTTCTGCAATTGAATTTTATGCTAAGAGTAGGCAAAATTATATTATTTTGGTGAAATACTTTGAAAATACATATTTTAAATAAAAAATTGATGTTTTCCAAAAAATCTTTGAAAAATCCTTGAATCGTCGAAAATTGCGAAAAAAATTGATTTTTCGATATTTTAAGATTTACCTATATTTTACATATGTTTAAAAAATCCCAATAAAAGCGATAAAAATCAATATTAACTCTTAATATTTCATATATTTTTGAAGGGAATGCCTGAAACATTAAAAAAACTGAGAAAACTCTGCTAAAATGATATTTTATTGCATATTCCGACGATTTAGAGCGTTTTGAATACTTTTTTGATGAACCACATTTTTTAGTTAAGCTTCGTAGATTTTCACACTTTTAAATCAGAATTACTGCAGCAATTGAATTTTATGCTAAAAAAAAAGGCAAAATTATGTTATTTGTGAGAAGTACGTTGTAGAAACATATTTTATATAAGAAAAATGAGGTTTCTCGAAAAATGCTTCAAAAAGCTTTGAATAGTCGAAATAAGCAAAAAAAGTGCTTTTTCGAGTATTTTTCAACATTAACATATATTTAGCACATTTTTTAAAAATCCCAATAAAAATCGATAAAACTCAATATTAATTTTGAATATTTCATATATTTAAAAAAAAAAAATTCCTGATGCACTAAAAAACTAAAAAAAAAATGTGCTAAAATGACATTTCATTGTATATTTGGACGACTTAGAGTGTTTGGAATGTTTTTTTTGGCAAACAACATTTTTAAGCTAAAATTTACAGATTTTCTCACCTTTAAATCAGAATTACAGCAGCAATTGAGTTTTATGCTAAAAGTAAGCAAAATTATCCTGTTTTTGTAATGTATTTTGTGAAAACATATTTTGAATAAAGAAACTAAAAATTTTTCAACAAAATTTTGAAAAATCCTTGAGTTGTTGAAAAGTGCCATAAAATATGATTTTCGAAGTTTTACAAGAATTGAAAGTTAAGACACATGTGCAACATCTGGATATCTTTATTGTAGTAGACGTTTCGCCATCCAGTGGCTTTATCAATACAGATTCTAGGACATAATAGGAAGACAGTAGAACTATATACAAAAGATGAGGTAATCAGTCCCTCGGCCTTGGAGTTAGTGTTCACAGCATCGTGGTGGAGGAGAGTCTGGAGCAAAGGCAAGAAGACTGGCGCTTTTTATAGGCGTCAGTGAATGGGACGGGCAGCAGACGAGGGCGGTCACTGGTAGGCGGGATTCCCCAGTGGAA
This sequence comes from Cherax quadricarinatus, assembly GCF_038502225.1. Lineage (NCBI taxonomy): Eukaryota > Metazoa > Arthropoda > Malacostraca > Decapoda > Parastacidae > Cherax > Cherax quadricarinatus. The sequence goes on along the minus strand of NW_027195356.1, from coordinate 98,643 downwards.
GTAGGTCCTTCCCAAAGAGATGGGTTAGTTGCAGCAGCCGTGAAGAAGGTCTTGTAGATGTCCTCTGAACCAAGATTCCATGATGTTGCAGTGTCTGACAAGTTGTGCAAGAAAGGTATAAAATACCGACAATATGAAAGTTAAGACACATGTGCAACATCTGGATATCTTTATTGTAGTAGACGTTTCGCCATCCAGTGGCTTTATCAATACAGATTCTAGGACATAATAGGAAGACAGTAGAACTATATACAAAAGATGAGGTAATCAGTCCCTCGGCCTTGGAGTTAGTGTTCACAGCATCGTGGTGGAGGAGAGTCTGGAGCAAAGGCAAGAAGACTGGCGCTTTTTATAGGCGTCAGTGAATGGGACGGGCAGCAGACGAGGGCGGTCACTGGTAGGCGGGATTCCCCAGTGGAAGTAGGTCCTTCCCAAAGAGATGGGTTAGTTGCAGCAGCCGTGAAGAAGGTCTTGTAGATGTCCTCTGAACCAAGATTCCATGATGTTGCAGTGTCTGACAAGTTGTGCAAGAAAGGTATAAAATACCGACAATATGAAAGTTAAGACACATGTGCAACATCTGGATATCTTTATTGTAGTAGACGTTTCGCCATCCAGTGGCTTTATCAATACAGATTCTAGGACATAATAGGAAGACAGTAGAACTATATACAAAAGATGAGGTAATCAGTCCCTCGGCCTTGGAGTTAGTGTTCACAGCATCGTGGTGGAGGAGAGTCTGGAGCAAAGGCAAGAAGACTGGCGCTTTTTATAGGCGTCAGTGAATGGGACGGGCAGCAGACGAGGGCGGTCACTGGTAGGCGGGATTCCCCAGTGGAAGTAGGTCCTTCCCAAAGAGATGGGTTAGTTGCAGCAGCCGTGAAGAAGGTCTTGTAGATGTCCTCTGAACCAAGATTCCATGAGGTCTTTGGGAAGGACCTGCGCACTGGGAATCCCGCCTGCCAGTGAGCCGCGTCTGCTGCCGTCCCATTCACTATAACGCCGGTCTTCTTTGCGCAGTCTCTCCACCTGCCTGTGTGTGCTCAGACAAGTGACCACCTCATGTAATTGGTTCTTACTGTCTGATCTGTATTGACACTGGATGGACTAGGCATTATGCGAATGTTGCACATGTGTCAGCAATTGTCATACTTTGTTGCACAACAATCAGGTACACTCTGTCATGGATTCTTGGATCTTGGTTGTCTATTGGGCACTGTCCCTAAGCCTCGTCATTCCCGACCGCCCTGGGAAATCGTCCCTGACGCCTATAAGCGCCCAGTCTTGCTTCCAGACTACTCCACCATGTTACTAATGTTCTGCTCAATTCCGAGGGACTGTCCTCTCTTTGTATATATAAAGCGCCAGTCTTCTTGCCTTTGCTCCAGACTCTCCTCCACCACGATGCTGTGAACACTAACTCCAAGGCCGAGGGACTGATTACCTCATCTTTTGTATATAGTTCTACTGTCTTCCTATTATGTCCTAGAATCTGTATTGATAAAGCCACTGGATGGCGAAACGTCTACTACAATAAAGATATCCAGATGTTGCACATGTGTCTTAACTTTCATATTGTCGGTATTTTATACCTTTCTTGCACAACTTGTCAGACACTGCAACATCATGGAATCTTGGTTCAGAGGACATCTACAAGACCTTCTTCACGGCTGCTGCAACTAACCCATCTCTTTGGGAAGGACCTACTTCCACTGGGGAATCCCGCCTACCAGTGACTGCCCTCGTCTGCTGCCCGTCCCATTCACTGACGCCTATAAAAAGCGCCAGTCTTCTTGCCTTTGCTCCAGACTCTCCTCCACCACGATGCTGTGAACACTAACTCCAAGGCCGAGGGACTGATTACCTCATCTTTTGTATATAGTTCTACTGTCTTCCTATTATGTCCTAGAATCTGTATTGATAAAGCCACTGGATGGCGAAACGTCTACTACAATAAAGATATCCAGATGTTGCACATGTGTCTTAACTTTCATATTGTCGGTATTTTATACCTTTCTTGCACAACTTGTCAGACACTGCAACATCATGGAATCTTGGTTCAGAGGACATCTACAAGACCTTCTTCACGGCTGCTGCAACTAACCCATCTCTTTGGGAAGGACCTACTTCCACTGGGGAATCCCGCCTACCAGTGACTGCCCTCGTCTGCTGCCCGTCCCATTCACTGACGCCTATAAAAAGCGCCAGTCTTCTTGCCTTTGCTCCAGACTCTCCTCCACCACGATGCTGTGAACACTAACTCCAAGGCCGAGGGACTGATTACCTCATCTTTTGTATATAGTTCTACTGTCTTCCTATTATGTCCTAGAATCTGTATTGATAAAGCCACTGGATGGCGAAACGTCTACTACAATAAAGATATCCAGATGTTGCACATGTGTCTTAACTTTCATATTGTCGGTATTTTATACCTTTCTTGCACAACTTGTCAGACACTGCAACATCATGGAATCTTGGTTCAGAGGACATCTACAAGACCTTCTTCACGGCTGCTGCAACTAACCCATCTCTTTGGGAAGGACCTACTTCCACTGGGGAATCCCGCCTACCAGTGACTGCCCTCGTCTGCTGCCCGTCCCATTCACTGACGCCTATAAAAAGCGCCAGTCTTCTTGCCTTTGCTCCAGACTCTCCTCCACCACGATGCTGTGAACACTAACTCCAAGGCCGAGGGACTGATTACCTCATCTTTTGTATATAGTTCTACTGTCTTCCTATTATGTCCTAGAATCTGTATTGATAAAGCCACTGGATGGCGAAACGTCTACTACAATAAAGATATCCAGATGTTGCACATGTGTCTTAACTTTCATATTGTCGGTATTTTATACCTTTCTTGCACAACTTGTCAGACACTGCAACATCATGGAATCTTGGTTCAGAGGACATCTACAAGACCTTCTTCACGGCTGCTGCAACTAACCCATCTCTTTGGGAAGGACCTACTTCCACTGGGGAATCCCGCCTACCAGTGACTGCCCTCGTCTGCTGCCCGTCCCATTCACTGACGCCTATAAAAAGCGCCAGTCTTCTTGCCTTTGCTCCAGACTCTCCTCCACCACGATGCTGTGAACACTAACTCCAAGGCCGAGGGACTGATTACCTCATCTTTTGTATATAGTTCTACTGTCTTCCTATTATGTCCTAGAATCTGTATTGATAAAGCCACTGGATGGCGAAACGTCTACTACAATAAAGATATCCAGATGTTGCACATGTGTCTTAACTTTCATATTGTCGGTATTTTATACCTTTCTTGCACAACTTGTCAGACACTGCAACATCATGGAATCTTGGTTCAGAGGACATCTACAAGACCTTCTTCACGGCTGCTGCAACTAACCCATCTCTTTGGGAAGGACCTACTTCCACTGGGGAATCCCGCCTACCAGTGACTGCCCTCGTCTGCTGCCCGTCCCATTCACTGACGCCTATAAAAAGCGCCAGTCTTCTTGCCTTTGCTCCAGACTCTCCTCCACCACGATGCTGTGAACACTAACTCCAAGGCCGAGGGACTGATTACCTCATCTTTTGTATATAGTTCTACTGTCTTCCTATTATGTCCTAGAATCTGTATTGATAAAGCCACTGGATGGCGAAACGTCTACTACAATAAAGATATCCAGATGTTGCACATGTGTCTTAACTTTCATATTGTCGGTATTTTATACCTTTCTTGCACAACTTAAAAATTTTGAAAAATCCTTGAATCGTAGAAATATGCCATAAAATATCATTTTCGATGATTTTTCAGAAATTACATATGTTTTACACACTTAAAAAGCCCAAATAAAAATCGATAAAAATCAGCATTAATTTTTAATATTTCATACATATTTTAAAAAATACTGCAAATATTAAAAAAATTAGAAAAATATGCAAAAATATTATTTTATTATATATTTCGACGATTTAGAGCATTTTGAATGCTTTTCTGACATATCAGATTTTCTCGCTAAAATACATAGATTTTCGCTTTAAAATCAGAATAACTGCTGCAATTGAATTTTATCCTAAAAGTAAGCAAAATTATGCTATTTTTCTGAAGTACTTTAGAAATGCATATTTTAAATGAAAAAATTATGTTTTTTCGAAAAACGTTTGAAAAATCCTTGAACCGTCGAAATAGGCCAAAAATTATGATTTTTGATAAATATTTCAAGATTTACCTTTTTTTTACATATTTTTAAAAAATCCAATTAAAATCGATAAAAATCAACATTTATTCAGAATATTTCACATATTTTTTAAAAAAAATCCTGAAACATTAAAAAACTCAGAAAACTATGCTAAAATTATATTTTATTGCATATTTGGCGATTCAAAGCGTTTTGAATACTTTTTTGACGAACCACATTTTTTAGCTAAAATTCTTAGATTTTCGCACTTTTAAAGCAGAATTAATGCTGCAATTGAATTTCATGCTAAAAGAAAGCAAAATAATGCTATTTTTGTGAAGGACTTTGTAAAAACATTTTGTAAATAAAAAAATGAAGTTTCCCAAAAAGTTCTTCAAAAAAGAGTTGAACCTTCGATATATGAAAAAAACACGATTTTCGATGTTTTTTCAACATTAATGTATATTCAGCACATTTTTAAAAAAATCCAAATAAAAATCGATAAAACACAATACTAATTTTGAATATTTCACATATTTGTAAAAAAAATGCTCGAAACATTAAGATAAAAATTAGAAAAATATTGCATATTTCGAAAATTTAGAACTTTTTGAATGCTTTTCCGATAAATCTCGTTTTTTCACTAAAATTTACTTATTTTCGCACCTTTAAATCAGAATTCCTGCTGTAATTGAATTTTATGCTTAAAGTAGGCAAAATTATACCATTTTTGTGAAGTACTTTGAAAATACATATTTTAAATGAATAAAATTGTTTTTCAAAAATTAATTGAATCATCGAAATATGCGAAAAAAAATGATTTTCGATGATTTTTCAAGATTTACAAATGTTTTGCAGATTTCTAAAAAAAATCGATAAAAATCAATAATAAATAAGAATATTTCATATACTGTTTAAAAATACTTGAAATATTAAGAAAATATTTGAAAAATATGCTGAAGTGAGATTTCATTGTATATTTCGACGATTTAGATCGTTTTGCATGCTTTTCTGGTAAATCAAATATTTTTGCTAAGATATATAGATTTTCAGACTTTTAAATCAGAATTACTTCTGCAATTGAATTTTATGCTAAAAGTAGGCAAAATTATATTATTTTGGTGAAATACTTTGAAAATACATATTTTAAAAAAAAATTGATGATTTCCAAAAAATCTTTGAAAAATCCTTGAATCGTCGAAATTTGCGAGAAAATTTGATTTTTCGATAATATTTTAGGATTTACCTATATTTTACATATTTTTAAAAAATCCCAATAAAATCGATAAAAATCAATATTAACTCTGAATAGTTCATATATTTTTGAAGGGAATGCCTGAAACATTAAAAAAACTGAGAAAACTCTGCTAAAACGATATTTTATTGCATATTCCGACGATTTAGAGCGTTTTGAATACTTTTTTGACGAACCACATTTATTAGTAAAGCTTCATAGATTTTCACACTTTTAAATCAGACTTACTGCAGCAATTGAATTTTATGCTAAAAATAAAGAAAATTATGTTATTTGTGAGAAGTACTTTGTAGAAACATATTTTATATAAGAAAAATGAGGTTTCTCGAAAGATGCTTCAAAAAGCTTTGAATCATCTAAATATGCAAAAAAAGTGCTTTTTCGAGTATTTTTCAACATTAACATATATTTAGCACTTTTTTTAAAAATCCGAATAAAAATCGATAACACTGAAAAACTAAAAAAAATGTGCTAAAATGACATTTCATTGTATATTTGGACGATTTAGAGTGTTTGGAATGTTTTTTTTTTGCAAACAACATTTTTAAGCTAAAATTTACAGATTTTCTCACTTTTAAATCAGAATTACTGCAGCAATTGAGTTTTATGCTAAAAGAAAGCAAAATTATCCTGTTTTTGTAATTTTTTTTTGTGAAAACATATTTTGAGTAAAGAAACTAAAAATTTTTCAACAAAATTTTCAAAAATCCTTCAATCGTTGAAAAATGCCATAAAATATGATTTTCGAAGTTTTACAAGAATTACATATGTTTTGCACATTCTTAAAAAAATCCAATAAAAATCGATGAAAATCAATGTTAATTTTGAATATTTCGAAGATTTAGAGGTTTTTGAATGCTTTTCTGATAAATCTCGTTTTTTCACTAAAATTTACATATTTTCACGCCTTTAAATCAGAATTCCTGCTGCAATTGAATTTTATGCTTAAAGTTGGCAAAAGTATACCATTTTTCTGAAGTACTTTGAAAATACGTATTTTAAATGAAAAAAATTGTTTTTCAAAAATCTTTGAAAAATAATTGAATCGTCGAAATATGCGAAAAAATTTGATTTTCGATGATTTTTCAAGATTTACAAATGTTTTGCAGATTTCTAAAAAAAATCGATAAAAATAAAAAATAAATGAGAATATTTCATATACTGTTTAAAAAATACTTGAAATATTAAGAAAATATTTGAAAAATATGCTGGAATGAGATTTTATTGTATATTTTGACGATTTAGATCGTTTTGCATGCTTTTCTGGTAAATCACATATTTTTGCTAAGAAACATAGATTTTCAGACTTTTAAATCAGAATTACTTCTGCAATTGAATTTTATGCTAAGAGTAGGCAAAATTATATTATTTTGGTGAAATACTTTGAAAATACATATTTTAAATAAAAAATTGATGTTTTCCAAAAAATCTTTGAAAAATCCTTGAATCGTCGAAAATTGCGAAAAAAATTGATTTTTCGATATTTTAAGATTTACCTTTATTTTACATATGTTTAAAAAATCCCAATAAAAGCGATAAAAATCAATATTAACTCTTAATATTTCATATATTTTTGAAGGGAATGCCTGAAACATTAAAAAAACTGAGAAAACTCTGCTAAAATGATATTTTATTGCATATTCCGACGATTTAGAGCGTTTTGAATACTTTTTTGATGAACCACATTTTTTAGTTAAGCTTCGTAGATTTTCACACTTTTAAATCAGAATTACTGCAGCAATTGAATTTTATGCTAAAAAAAAAAGGCAAAATTATGTTATTTGTGAGAAGTACGTTGTAGAAACATATTTTATATAAGAAAAATGAGGTTTCTCGAAAAATGCTTCAAAAAGCTTTGAATAGTCGAAATATGCAAAAAAAGTGCTTTTTCGAGTATTTTTCAACATTAACATATATTTAGCACATTTTTTAAAAATCCCAATAAAAATCGATAAAACTCAATATTAATTTTGAATATTTCATATATTTAAAAAAAAAAATTCCTGATGCACTAAAAAACTAAAAAAAAATGTGCTAAAATGACATTTCATTGTATATTTGGACGACTTAGAGTGTTTGGAATGTTTTTTTTGGCAAACAACATTTTTAAGCTAAAATTTACAGATTTTCTCACCTTTAAATCAGAATTACAGCAGCAATTGAGTTTTATGCTAAAAGTAAGCAAAATTATCCTGTTTTTGTAATGTATTTTGTGAAAACATATTTTGAATAAAGAAACTAAAAATTTTTCAACAAAATTTTGAAAAATCCTTGAGTTGTTGAAAAGTGCAATAAAATATGATTTTCGAAGTTTTACAAGAATTACATATGTTTTGCACATTCTTAAAAAAAATCCAATAAAAATCGATGAAAATCAATGTTAATTTTGAATATTTCATATTTTTTTAAAAATACCTAAAACATTAAAAAATTCTGAAAACTGTGCTAAAATTATATTTTATTGCATATTTCGACGATTTAGAGCATTTTGAATGCTTTTCTGACGAACCACAATATTTAGATAAATTCTTAGTTTTTCGCACTTTTAAATCAGAATTACTGCAGAAATTGAGTTTTGTGCTAAAAGTAAGCAAAATTTTCCTATTTTTGTAATGTACTTTGTGAATACATATTTTGAATAAACTAAAAATTTTTCATAAAAATTTTGAAAAATCCTTGAATCGTAGAAATATGCCATAAAATATCATTTTCGATGATTTTTCAGAAATTACATATGTTTTACACACTTAAAAAGCCCAAATAAAAATCGATAAAAATCAGCATTAATTTTGAATATTTCATACATATTTTAAAAAATACTGCAAATATTAAAAAAATTAGAAAAATATGCAAAAATATTATTTTATTATATATTTCGACGATTTAGAGCATTTTGAATGCTTTTCTGACATATCTGATTTTCTCGCTAAAATACATAGATTTTCGCTTTAAAATCAGAATAACTGCTGCAATTGAATTTTATCCTAAAAGTAAGCAAAATTATGCTATTTTTCTGAAGTACTTTAGAAATGCATATTTTAAATGAAAAAATTATGTTTTTTCGAGAAACCTTTGAAAAATCCTTGAACCGTCGAAATAGGCCAAAAATTATGATTTTTGATAAATATTTCAAGATTTACCTTTTTTTTACATATTTTTAAAAAATCCAATTAAAATCGATAAAAATCAACATTTATTCAGAATATTTCACATATTTTTTAAAAAAAATCCTGAAACATTAAAAAACTCAGAAAACTATGCTAAAATTATATTTTATTGCATATTTTGACGATTCAGAGCGTTTTGAATACTTTTTTGACGAACCACATTTTTTAGCTAAAATTCTTAGATTTTCGCACTTTTAAATCAGAATTACTGCTGCTATTGAATTTCATGCTAAAAGAAAGCAAAATAATGCTATTTTTGTGAAGGACTTTGTAAAAACATTTTGTAAATAAAAAAATGAAGTTTCCCAAAAAGTTCTTCAAAAAAGAGTTGAACGTTCGATATATGAAAAAAAACACGATTTTCGATGTTTTTTCAACATTAATGTATATTCAGCACATTTTTAAAAAAATCCAAATAAAAATCGATAAAACACAATACTAATTTTGAATATTTCACATATTTGTAAAAAAAATGCTCGAAACATTAAGAAAAAAATTAGAAAAATATTGCATATTTCGAAAATTTAGAGCTTTTTGAATGCTTTTCCGATAAATCTCGTTTTTTCACTAAAATTTACTTATTTTCGCACCTTTAAATCAGAATTCCTGCTGCAATTGAATTTTATGCTTAAAGTAGGCAAAATTATACCATTTTTGTGAAGTACTTTGAAAATACATATTTTAAATGAATAAAATTGTTTTTCAAAAATTAATTGAATCATCGAAATATGCGAAAAAAAATGATTTTCGATGATTTTTCAAGATTTACAAATGTTTTGCAGATTTCTAAAAAAAATCGATAAAAATCAATAATAAATAAGAATATTTCATATACTGTTTAAAAAATACTTGAAATATTAAGAAAATATTTGAAAAATATGCTGAAGTGAGATTTTATTGTATATTTCGACGATTTAGATCGTTTTGCATGCTTTTCTGGTAAATCAAATATTTTTGCTAAGATATATAGATTTTCAGACTTTTAAATCAGAATTACTTCTGCAATTGAATTTTATGCTAAAAGTAGGCAAAATTATATTATTTTGGTGAAATACTTTGAAAATACATATTTTAAAAAAAAATTGATGATTTCCAAAAAATCTTTGAAAAATCCTTGAATCGTCGAAATTTGCGAGAAAATTTGATTTTTCGATAATATTTTAAGATTTACCTATATTTTACATATTTTTAAAAAATCACAATAAAATCGATAAAAATCAATATTAACTCTGAATAGTTCATATATTTTTGAAGGGAATGCCTGAAACATTAAAAAAACTGAGAAAACTCTGCTAAAACGATATTTTATTGCATATTCCAACGATTTAGAGCGTTTTGAATACTTTTTTGACGAACCACATTTATTAGTAAAGCTTCATAGATTTTCACACTTTGAAATCAGACTTACTGCAGCAATTGAATTTTATGCTAAAAAAAAAAGAAAATTATGTTATTTGTGAGAAGTACTTTGTAGAAACATATTTTATATAAGAAAAATGAGGTTTCTCGAAAAATGCTTCAAAAAGCTTTGAATCATCGAAATATGCAAAAAAAGTGCTTTTTCGAGTATTTTTCAACATTAACATATAATTAGCACTTTTTTTAAAAATCCGAATAAAAATCGATAACACTAAAAAACTAAAAAAAATGTGCTAAAATGACATTTCATTGTATATTTGGACGATTTAGAGTGTTTGGAATTTTTTTTTTTTGGCAAACAACATTTTTAAGCTAAAATTTACAGATTTTCTCACTTTTAAATCAAAGAATTACTGCAGCAATTAGGGTTTTATGCTAAAAGAAAGCAAAAAATTATCCTGTTTTTGTAATTTTTTTGTGAAAACATATTTTGAGTAAAGAAACTAAAAATTTTTCAACAAAATTTTCAAAATCCTTGAATCGTTGAAAAATGCCATAAAATATGATTTTCGAAGTTTTACAAGAATTACATATGTTTTGCACATTCTTAAAAAATCCAATAAAAATCGATGAAAATCAATGTTAATTTTGAATATTTTGAAAATTTAGAGGTTTTTGAATGCTTTTCTGATAAATCTCGTTTTTTTCACTAAAATTTACATATTTTCACGCCTTTAAATCAGAATTCCTGCTGCAATTGAATTTTATGCTTAAAGTTGGCAAAAGTATACCATTTTTCTGAAGTACTTTGAAAATACGTATTTTAAATGAAAAAAATTGTTTTTAAAAAATCTTTGAAAAATAATTGAATCGTCGAAATATGCGAAAAAATTTGATTTTCGATGATTTTTCAAGTTTTACAAATGTTTTGCAGATTTCTAAAAAAAATCGATAAAAATAAAAAATAAATGAGAATATTTCATATACTGTTTAAAAAATACTTGAAATATTAAGAAAATATTTGAAAAATATGCTGGAATGATATTTTATTGTATATTTTGACGATTTAGATCGTTTTGCATGCTTTTCTGGTAAATCACATATTTTTGCTAAGATACATAGATTTTCAGACTTTTAAATCAGAATTACTTCTGCAATAGAATTTTATGCTAAGAGTAGGCAAAATTATATTATTTTGGTGAAATACTTTGAAAATACATATTTTAAATAAAAAATTGATGTTTTCCAAAAAATCTTTGAAAAATCCTTGAATCGTCGAAATTTGCGAAAAAAATAGATTTTTCGATATTTTAAGATTTACCTATATTTTACATATATTTAAAAAATCTCAATAAAAGCGATAAAAATCAATATTAACTCTTAATATTTCATATATTTTTGAAGGGAATGCCTGAAACATTATAAAAACTGAGAAAACTCTGCTAAAACGATATTTTATTGCATATTCCAACGATTTAGAGCGTTTTGAATACTTTTTTGATGAACCACATTTTTATTTAAGCTTCGTAGATTTTCACACTTTTAAATCAGAATTACTGCAGCAATTGAATTTTATGCTAAAAAAAGGCAAAATTATGTTATTTGTGAGAAGTACGTTGTAGAAACATATTTTATATAAGAAAAATGAGGTTTCTCGAGAAATGCTTCAAAAAGCTTTGAATAGTCGAAATATGCAAAAAAAGTGCTTTTTCGAGTATTTTTCAACATTAACATATATTTAGCACATTTTTTAAAAATCCCAATAAAAATCGATAAAACTCAATATTAATTTTGAATATTTCATATATTTTAAAAAAAAAAAATTCCTGATGCACTAAAAAACTAAGAAAAAACGTGCTAAAATGACATTTCATTGTATATTTGGACGACTTAGAGTGTTTGGAATGTTTTTTTTTGGCAAACAACATTTTTAAGCTAAAATTTACAGATTTTCTCACTTTTAAATCAAATTAACTGCAGCAATTGAGTTTTATGCTAAAAAGAAAGCAAAATTATCCTGTTTTTGTAATTTTTTTGTGAAAACATATTTTGAGTAAAGAAACTAAAAATTTTTCAACAAAATTTTCAAAAAATCCTTCAATCGTTGAAAAATGCCATAAAATATGATTTTCGAAGTTTTACAAGAATTACATATATTTTGCACATTCTTAAAAAATTCCAATAAAAATCGATGAAAATCAATGTTAATTTTGAATATTTCGAAGATTTAGAGGTTTTTGAATGCTTTTCTGATAAATCTCGTTTTTTCACTAAAATTTACATATTTTCACGCCTTTAAATCAAATTCCTGCTGCAATTGAATTTTATGCTTAAAGTTGGCAAAAGTATACCATTTTTCTGAAGTACTTTGAAAATACGTATTTTAAATGAAAAAAATTGTTTTTCAAAATCTTTGAAAAATAATTGAATCGTCGAAATATGCGAAAAAATTTGATTTTCGATGATTTTTCAAGATTTACAAATGTTTTGCAGATTTCTAAAAAAAATCGATAAAAAAAAAAAAATAAATGAGAATATTTCATATACTGTTTAAAAAATACTTGAAATATTAAGAAAATATTTGAAAAATATGCTGGAATGAGATTTTATTGTATATTTTGACGATTTAGATCGTTTTGCATGCTTTTCTGGTAAATCACATATTTTTGCTAAGAAACATAGATTTTCAGACTTTTAAATCAAAGAATTACTTCTGCAATTGAATTTTATGCTAGAGTAGGCAAAATTATATTATTTTGGTGAAATACTTTGAAAATACATATTTTAAATAAAAAATTGATGTTTTCCAAAAAATCTTTGAAAAAATCCTTGAATCGTCGAAAATTGCGAAAAAATTGATTTTCGATATTTTAAGATTTACCTTTATTTTACATATGTTTAAAAAATCCCAATAAAAGCGATAAAAATCAATATTAACTCTTAATATTTCATATATTTTTGAAGGGAATGCCTGAAACATTAAAAAAACTGAAAAGAAAACTCTGCTAAAATGATATTTTATTGCATATTCCGACGATTTAGAGCGTTTTGAATACTTTTTGATGAACCACATTTTTAGTTAAGCTTCGTAGATTTTCACACTTTTAAATCAAATTACTGCAGCAATTGAATTTTATGCTAAAAAAAAAAAAAAAAGGCAAAATTATGTTATTTGTGAGAAGTACGTTGTAGAAACATATTTTATATAAGAAAAATGAGGTTTCTCGAAAAAATGCTTCAAAAAGCTTTGAATAGTCGAAATAAATATGCAAAAAAAGTGCTTTTTCAGTATTTTTCAACATTAACATATATTTAGCACATTTTTAAAAATCCCAATAAAAATCGATAAAACTCAATATTAATTTTGAATATTTCATATATTTAAAAAAAAAAAAATTCCTGATGCACTAAAAAACTAAAAAAAAAAAAAAATGTGCTAAAATGACATTTCATTGTATATTTGGACGACTTAGAGTGTTTGGAATGTTTTTTGGCAAACAACATTTTTAAGCTAAAATTTACAGATTTTCTCACCTTTAAATCAGAATTACAGCAGCAATTGAGTTTTATGCTAAAAGTAAGCAAAATTATCCTGTTTTTGTAATGTATTTTGTGAAAACATATTTTGAATAAAGAAACTAAAATTTTTCAACAAAATTTTGAAAAATCATGAGTTGTTGAAAAGTGCAATAAAATATGATTTTCAAAGTTTTACAAAAGAATTACATATGTTTTGCACATTCTTAAAAAAATCCAATAAAAATCGATGAAAATCAATGTTAATTTTGAATATTTCATATTTTTTTAAAAATACCTAAAACATTAAAAAATTCTGAAAACTGTGCTAAAATTATATTTTATTGCATATTTCGACGATTTAGAGCATTTTGAATGCTTTTCTGACGAACCACAATATTTAGATAAATTCTTAGATTTTCGCACTTTTAAATAAGAATTACTGCAGAAATTGAGTTTTGTGCTAAAAGTAAGCAAAATTTTCCCATTTTTGTAATGTACTTTGTGAATACATATTTTGAATAAACTAAAAATTTTGCATAAAAATTTTGAAAAATCCTTGAATCGTAGAAATATGCCATAAAATATCATTTTCGATGATTTTTCAGGAATTACATATGTTTTACACACTTAAAAGGCCAAATAAAAATCGATAAAAATCAGCATTAATTTTGAATATTTCATACATATTTTAAAAAATACTGCAAATATTAAAAAATTACTAAAATATGCAAAAATATTATTTTATTACATATTTCCACGATTTAGAGCATTTTGAATGCTTTTCTGACATATCTGATTTTCTCCTAAAATACATAGATTTTCGCTTTAAAATCAGAATAACTGCTGCAATTGAATTTTATCCTAAAAGTAAGCAAAATTATGCTATTTTTCTGAAGTACTTTAGAAATGCATATTTTAAATGAAAAAATTATGTTTTTTTCGAGAAACCTTTGAAAAATCCTTGAACCGTCGAAATAGGCCAAAAATTATGATTTTTCGATAAATATTTCAAGATTTACCTTTTTTACATATTTTTAAAAAATCCAATTAAAATCGATAAAAATCAACATTTATTCAGAATATTTCACATATTTTTTTAAAAAAAAATCCTGAAACATTAAAAAACTCAGAAAACTATGCTAAAATTATATTTTATTGCATATTTTGACGATTCAAAGCGTTTTGAATACTTTTTTGACGAACCACATTTTTAGCTAAAATTCTTAGATTTTCGCACTTTTAAATCAAATTACTGCTGCTATTGAATTTCATGCTAAAAAGAAAGCAAAATAATGCTATTTTTGTGAAGGACTTTGTAAAAACATTTTGTAAATAAAAAAATGAAGTTTCCCAAAAAGTTCTTCAAAAAGAGTTGAACCTTCGATATATGAAAAAAACACGATTTTCGATGTTTTTCAACATTAATGTATATTCAGCACATTTTTAAAAAAATCCAAATAAAAATCGATAAAACACAATACTAATTTTGAATATTTCACATATTTGTAAAAAAAATGCTCGAAACATTAAGAAAAAAATTAGAAAAATATTGCATATTTCGAAAATTTAGAGCTTTTTGAATGCTTTTCCGATAAATCTCGTTTTTTCACTAAAATTTACTTATTTTCGCACCTTTAAATCAGAATTCCTGCTGCAATTGAATTTTATGCTTAAAGTAGGCAAAATTATACCATTTTTGTGAAGTACTTTGAAAATACATATTTTAAATGAATAAAATTGTTTTTCAAAAATTAATTGAATCATCGAAATATGCGAAAAAAAAATGATTTTCGATGATTTTTCAAGATTTACAAATGTTTTGCAGATTTCTAAAAAAAATCGATAAAAATCAATAATAAATAAGAATATTTCATATACTGTTTAAAAAATACTTGAAATATTAAGAAAATATTTGAAAAAATATGCTGAAATGAAATTTTATTGTATATTTCGATGATTTAGATCATTTTGCATGCTTTTCTGGTAAATCAAATATTTTTGCTAAGATATATAGATTTTTCAGACTTTTAAATCAGAATTACTTCTGCAATTGAATTTTATGCTAAAAGTAGGCAAAATTATATTATTTTGGTGAAATACTTTGAAAATACATATTTTAAAAAAAAAATTGATGATTTCCAAAAAATCTTTGAAAAATCTTGAATCGTCGAAATTTGCAGAAAATTTGATTTTTTCGATAATATTTTAAGATTTACCTATATTTTACATATTTTTAAAAAATCACAATAAAATCGATAAAAATCAATATTAACTCTGAATAGTTCATATATTTTTGAAGGGAATGCCTG
The DNA here is from genome assembly GCF_038502225.1 of Cherax quadricarinatus. Classification (NCBI taxonomy): domain Eukaryota; kingdom Metazoa; phylum Arthropoda; class Malacostraca; order Decapoda; family Parastacidae; genus Cherax; species Cherax quadricarinatus. The sequence goes on along the minus strand of NW_027195356.1, from coordinate 82,895 downwards.
AAACATTAAAAAACTGAGAAAACTCTGCTAAAACGATATTTTATTGCATATTCCAACGATTTAGAGCGTTTTGAATACTTTTTTGACGAACCACATTTATTAGTAAAGCTTCATAGATTTTCACACTTTGAAATCAGACTTACTGCAGCAATTGAATTTTATGCTAAAAAAAAAAAAAAAAAAGAAAAATTATGTTATTTGTGAGAAGTACTTTGTAGAAACATATTTTATATAAGAAAAAATGAGGTTTCTCGAAAAATGCTTCAAAAAGCTTTGAATCATCGAAATATGCAAAAAAAGTGCTTTTTCGAGTATTTTTCAACATTAACATATAATTAGCACTTTTTTTAAAAATCCGAATAAAAATCGATAACACTAAAAAACTAAAAAAAATGTGCTAAAATGACATTTCATTGTATATTTGGACGATTTAGAGTGTTTGGAATTTTTTTTTTTTGGCAAACAACATTTTTAAGCTAAAATTTACAGATTTTCTCACTTTTAAATCAGAATTACTGCAGCAATTGAGTTTTATGCTAAAAGAAAGCAAAATTATCCTGTTTTTGTAATTTTTTTTTGTGAAAACATATTTTGAGTAAAGAAACTAAAAATTTTTCAACAAAATTTTCAAAAATCCTTGAATCGTTGAAAAATGCCATAAAATATGATTTTCGAAGTTTTACAAGAATTACATATGTTTTGCACATTCTTAAAAAAATCCAATAAAAATCGATGAAAATCAATGTTAATTTTGAATATTTTGAAAATTTAGAGGTTTTTGAATGCTTTTCTGATAAATCTCGTTTTTTCACTAAAATTTACATATTTTCACGCCTTTAAATCAGAATTCCTGCTGCAATTGAATTTTATGCTTAAAGTTGGCAAAAGTATACCATTTTTCTGAAGTACTTTGAAAATACGTATTTTAAATGAAAAAAATTGTTTTTCAAAAATCTTTGAAAAATAATTGAATCGTCGAAATATGCGAAAAAATTTGATTTTCGATGATTTTTCAAGATTTACAAATGTTTTGCAGATTTCTAAAAAAAATCGATAAAAATAAAAAATAAATGAGAATATTTCATATACTGTTTAAAAAATACTTGAAATATTAAGAAAATATTTGAAAAATATGCTGGAATGAGATTTTTATTGTATATTTTGACGATTTAGATCGCTTTGCATGCTTTTCTGGTAAATCGCATATTTTTCGCTAAGATACATAGATTTTCAGACTTTTAAATCAGAATTGCTTCTGCAATTGAATTTTATGCTAAGAGTAGGCAAAATTATATTATTTTGGTGAAATACTTTGAAAATACATATTTTAAATAAAAAATTGATGTTTTCAAAAAAATCTTTGAAAAATCCTTGAATCGTCGAAATTTGCGAAAAAAACTGATTTTTCGATATTTTAAGATTTACCTATATTTTACATATATTTAAAAAATCCCAATAAAAGCGATAAAAATCAATATTAACTCTTAATATTTCATATATTTTTGAAGGGAATGCTTGAAACATTAAAAAAACTGAGAAAACTCTGCTAAAACGATATTTTATGGCATATTCCGACGATTTAGAGCGTTTTGAATACTTTTTTGATGAACCACATTTTTTAGTTAAGCTTCGTAGATTTTCACACTTTTAAATCAGAATTACTGCAGCAATTGAATTTTATGCTAAAAAAAAAAAAGGCAAAATTATGTTATTTGTGAGAAGTACGTTGTAGAAACATATTTTATATAAGAAAAATGAGGTTTCTCGAAAAATGCTTCAAAAAGCTTTGAATAGTCGAAATATGCAAAAAAAGTGCTTTTTCGAGTATTTTACAACATTAACATATATTTAGCACATTTTTTAAAAATCCCAATAAAAATCGATAAAACTCAATATTAATTTTGAATATTTCATATATTTTTTAAAAAAAAAATTCCTGATGCACTAAAAAACTAAAAAAAAATGTGCTAAAATGACATTTCATTGTATATTTGGACGACTTAGAGTGTTTGGAATGTTTTTTTTGGCAAACAACATTTTTAAGCTAAAATTTACAGATTTTCTCACCTTTAAATCAGAATTACTGCAGCAATTGAGTTTTATGCTAAAAGTAATCAAAATTATCCTGTTTTTGTAATGTATTTTGTGAAAAAATATTTTGAGTAAAGAAACTAAAAATTTTTCAACAAAATTTTAAAAAATCCTTGAGTCGTTGAAAAATGCCATAAAATATGATTTTCGAAGTTTTACAAGAATTACATATGTTTTGCACATTCTTAAAAAAATCCAATAAAAATCGATGAAAATCAATGTTAATTTTGAATATTTCATATTTTTTTAAAAATACCTAAAACATTAAAAAATTCTGAAAACTGTGCTAAAATTATATTTTATTGCATATTTCGACGATTTAGAGCATTTTGAATGCTTTTCTGACGAACCATAATTTTTAGATAAATTCTTAGATTTTCGCACTTTTAAATCAAAGAATTACTGCAGAAATTGAGTTTTGTGCTAAAAGTAAGCAAAATTTTCCTATTTTTGTAATGTACTTTGTGAATACATATTTTGAATAAACTAAAAATTTTTCATAAAAATTTTGTTTTGAAATCCTTGAATCGTAGAAATGTGCCATAAAATATCATTTTCGATGATTTTTCAGAAATTACATATGTTTTACACACTTAAGAAGCCCAAATAAAAATCGATAAAAATTAGCATTAATTTTGAATATTTCATACATATTTTAAAAAAATACAGCAAATATTAAAAAAATTACAAAAATATGCAAAAATATTATTTTATTACATATTTCGACAATTTAGAGCATTTTGAATGTTTTTCTGACATATCAGATTTTCTCGCTAAAATACATAGATTTTCGCTTTAAAAATCAGAATAACTGCTACAATTGAATTTTATCCAAATAAAGTAAGCAAAATTGTGCTATTTTTCTGAAGTACTTTAGAAATGCATATTTTAAATGAAAAAAATTATGTTTTTTCGAGAAACCTTTGAAAAAATCCTTGAACCGTCGAAATAGGCCAAAATTATGATTTTTGATAAATATTTCAAGATTTACCTTTTTTTTACATATTTTTAAAAAATCCAATTAAAATCGATAAAAATCAACATTTATTCAGAATATTTCACATATTTTTTAAAAAAATCCTGAAACATTAAAAAACTCAGAAAACTATGCTAAAATTATATTTTATTGCATATTTTGACGATTCAAACGTTTTGAATACTTTTTTGACGAACCACATTTTTTAGCTAAAATTCTTAGATTTTCGCACTTTTAAATCAAAGAATTACTGCTGCTATTGAATTTCATGCTAAAAGAAAGCAAAATAATGCTATTTTTGTGAAGGACTTTGTAAAAACATTTTGTAAATAAAAAAATGAAGTTTCCCAAAAGTTCTTCAAAAAAGAGTTGAACCTTCGATATATGAAAAAACACGATTTTCGATGTTTTCAACATTAATGTATATTCAGCACATTTTTAAAAAAAAAAATCCAAATAAAAATCGATAAAACACAATACTAATTTTGAATATTTCACATATTTGTAAAAAAAATGCTCAAAAGAAACATTAAGAAAAAAATTAGAAAAATGTTGCATATTTCGAAGATTTAGAGGTTTTTGAATGCTTTTCTGATAAATCTCGTTTTTTCACTAAAATTTACATATTTTCACGCCTTTAAATCAGAATTCCTGCTGCATTTGAATTTTATGCTTAAAGTTTGCAAAAGTATACCATTTTTGTGAAGTACTTTGAAAATACGTATTTTAAATGAAAAAAATTGTTTTTCAAAAATCTTTGAAAAATAATTGAATCGTCGAAATATGCGAAAAAATTTGATTTTCGATGATTTTTCAAGATTTACAAATGTTTTGCAGATTTCTAAAAAAAATCGATAAAAAAAAAAAAATAAATGAGAATATTTCATATACTGTTTAAAAAATACTTGAAATATTAAGAAAATATTTGAAAAATATGCTGGAATGAGATTTTATTGTATATTTTGACGATTTAGATCGCTTTGCATGCTTTTCTGGTAAATCACATATTTTCGCTAAGATACATAGATTTTCAGACTTTTAAATCAGAATTACTTCTGCAATTGAATTTTATGCTAAGAGTAGGCAAAATTATATTATTTTGGTGAAATACTTTGAAAATACATATTTTAAATAAAAAATTGATGTTTTCAAAAAAATCTTTGAAAAATCCTTGAATCGTCGAAATTTGCGAAAAAAACTGATTTTTCGATATTTTAAGATTTACCTATATTTTACATATATTTAAAAAATCCCAATAAAAGCGATAAAAATCAATATTAACTCTTAATATTTCATATATTTTTGAAGGGAATGCCTGAAACATTATAAAAACTGAGAAAACTCTGCTAAAACGATATTTTATTGCATATTCCAACGATTTAGAGCGTTTTGAATACTTTTTTGATGAACCACATTTTTTAGTTAAGCTTCGTAGATTTTCACACTTTTAAATCAGAATTACTGCAGCAATTGAATTTTATGCTAAAAAAAAAAAGGCAAAATTATGTTATTTGTGAGAAGTACGTTGTAGAAACATATTTTATATAAGAAAAATGAGGTTTCTCGAAAAATGCTTCAAAAAGCTTTGAATCAGTCGAAATATGCAAAAAAAGTGCTTTTTCGAGTATTTTTCAACATTAACATATATTTAGCACATTTTTTAAAAATCCCAATAAAAATCGATAAAACTAATATTAATTTTTGAATATTTCTATAAAAAAAAAAATTCCTGATGCACTAAAAAAATGTGCTAAAATGACATTTCATTGTATATTTGGACGATTTAGAGTGTTTGGAATGTTTTTTTTTTGGCAAACAACATTTTTAAGCTAAAATTTACAGATTTTCTCACCTTTAAATCAGAATTACTGCAGCAATTGAGTTTTATGCTAAAAGTAAGCAAAATTATCCTGTTTTTGTAATGTATTTTGTGAAAACATATTTTGAGTAAAGAAACTAAAAATTTTTCAACAAAATTTTAAAAAATCCTTGAATCGTTGAAAAATGCCATAAAATATGATTTTCGAAGTTTTACAAGAATTACATATGTTTTGCACATTCTTAAAAAAATCCAATAAAAATCGATGAAGATCAATGTTAATTTTGAATATTTCGAAGATTTAGAGGTTTTTGAATGCTTTTCTGATAAATCTCGTTTTTTCACTAAAATTTACATATTTTCACACCTTTAAATCAGAATTCCTGCTGCAATTGAATTTTATGCTTAAAGTTGGCAAAAGTATACCATTTTTGTGAAGTACTTTGAAAATACGTATTTTAAATGAAAAAAATTGTTTTTCAAAAATCTTTGAAAAATAATTGAATCGTCGAAATATGCGAAAAAATTTGATTTTCGATGATTTTTCAAGATTTACAAATGTTTTGCAGATTTCTAAAAAAAATCGATAAAAATAAAAAATAAATGAGAATATTTCATATACTGTTTAAAAAATACTTGAAATATTAAGAAAATATTTGAAAAATATGCTGGAATGAGATTTTATTGTATATTTTGACGATTTAGATCGCTTTGCATGCTTTTCTGGTAAATCGCATATTTTCGCTAAGATACATAGATTTTCAGACTTTTAAATCAGAATTACTTCTGCAATTGAATTTTATGCTAAGAGTAGGCAAAATTATATTATTTTGGTGAAATACTTTGAAAATACATATTTTAAATAAAAAATTGATGTTTTCAAAAAAATCTTTGAAAAATCCTTGAATCGTCGAAATTTGCGAAAAAAACTGATTTTTCGATATTTTAAGATTTACCTATATTTTACATATATTTAAAAAATCCCAATAAAAGCGATAAAAATCAATATTAACTCTTAATATTTCATATATTTTTGAAGGGAATGCTTGAAACATTAAAAAAACTGAGAAAACTCTGCTAAAACGATATTTTATTGCATATTCCGACGATTTAGAGCGTTTTGAATACTTTTTTGATGAACCACATTTTTTAGTTAAGCTTCGTAGATTTTCACAGTTTTAAATCAGAATTTTCTGCAAAATCAGAATTATATTATTTTGGTGAAATACTGCAGCAAAAAATTGAAAAATCCTTTCGTCGATGCTAAAAAAAAAATATTTTACATATTTTTAAAAAATCCCAATAAAATCGATAAAAATCAATATTAACTCTGAATAGTTCATAAAAGGGAATTATTAAAAAAACTGTTAAAACGATTTGTGAGAAGTACGTTTATTAGTAAAGCTTCATAGATTTTGACACTTTTAAATCAGACTTACTGCAGCAATTGAATTTTATGCTAAAAAAAAAAAAGAAAATTATGTTATTTGTGAGAAGTACTTTGTAGAAACATATTTTATATAAGAAAAATGAGGTTTCTCGAAAAATGCTTCAAAAAGCTTTGAATAGTCGAAATATGCAAAAAAAGTGCTTTTTCGAGTATTTTACAACATTAACATATATTTAGCACATTTTTTAAAAATCCCAATAAAAATCGATAAAACTCAATATTAATTTTGAATATTTCATATATTTTTTTAAAAAATACCTGATACACTAAAAAAAACTAAAAAAAAATGTGCTAAAATGACATTTCATTGTATATTTGGACGACTTAGAGTGTTTGGAATGTTTTTTTTGGCAAACAACATTTTTAAGCTAAAATTTACAGATTTTCTCACCTTTAAATCAGAATTACTGCAGCAATTGAGTTTTATGCTAAAAGTAAGCAAAATTATCCTGTTTTTGTAATGTATTTTGTGAAAACATATTTTGAGTAAAGAAACTAAAAATTTTTCAACAAAATTTTAAAAAATCCTTGAGTCGTTGAAAAATGCCATAAAATATGATTTTCGAAGTTTTACAAGAATTACATATGTTTTGCACATTCTTAAAAAAATCCAATAAAAATCGATGAAAATCAATGTTAATTTTGAATATTTCGAAGATTTAGAGGTTTTTGAATGCTTTTCTGATAAATCTCGTTTTTTCACTAAAATTTACATATTTTCACGCCTTTAAATCAGAATTCCTGCTGCAATTGAATTTTATGCTTAAAGTTGGCAAAAGTATACCATTTTTGTGAAGTACTTTGAAAATACGTATTTTAAATGAAAAAAATTGTTTTTCAAAAATCTTTGAAAAATAATTGAATCGTCGAAATATGCGAAAAAATTTGATTTTCGATGATTTTTCAAGATTTACAAATGTTTTGCAGATTTCTAAAAAAAATCGATAAAAATCAAAAATAAATGAGAATATTTCATATACTGTTTAAAAAATACTTGAAATATTAAGAAAATATTTGAAAAATATGCTGAATGAGATTTTATTGTATATTTTGACGATTTAGATCGCTTTGCATGCTTTTCTGGTAAATCAAATATTTTTGCTAAGATACATAGATTTTCAGACTTTTAAATCAGAATTACTTCTGCAATTGAATTTTATGCAAAAAGTGGGCAAAATTATATTGTTTTGGTAAAATACTTTGAAAATACATATTTTAAAAAAAAATTGATGATTTCAAAAAAATCTTTGAAAAATCCTTGAATCGTCGAAATTTGCGAGAAAAACTGATTTTTCGATAATATTTTAGGATTTACCTATATTTTACATATATTTAAAAAATCCCAATAAAATCGATAAAAATCAATATTAACTCTGAATAGTTCATATATTTTTGAAGGGAATGCCTGAAACACTAAAAAAACTGAGAAAACTCTGCTAAAACGATATTTTATTCCGTATTCTGACGATTTAGAGCGTTTTGAATACTTTTTTAACGAACCACATTTATTAGTAAAGCTTCATAGATTTTCACACTTTTAAATCAGACTTACTGCAGCAATTGAATTTTATGCTAAAAAAAAGAAAATTATGTTATTTGTGAGAAGTACTTTTTAGAAACATATTTTATATAAGAAAAATGAGGTTTCTCGAAAAATGCTTCAAAAAGCTTTGAATCATCGAAATATGCAAAAAAAAGTGCTTTTTCAGTATTTTTCAACATTAACATATATTTAGCACTTTTTTTAAAAATCCCAATAAAAATCGATAAAACACTATAAAAAAAAAATTCCTATGCAAAAAAACTAAAAAAAAATGTGCTAAAATGACATTTCATTGTATATTTGGACGATTTAGAGTGTTTGGAATGTTTTTTTTTTTGCAAACAACATTTTTAAGCTAAAATTTACAGATTTTCTCACTTTTAAATCAGAATTACTGCAGCAATTGAGTTTTATGCTAAAAGTAAGCAAAATTATCCTGTTTTTGTAATGTTTTTTTTGTGAAAACATATTTTGAGTAAAGAAACTAAAAATTTTTCAACAAAATTTTCAAAAATCCTTGAATCGTTGAAAAATGCCATAAAATATGATTTTCGAAGTTTTACAAGAATTACATATGTTTTGCACATTCTTAAAAAAATCCAATAAAAATCGATGAAAATCAATGTTAATTTTGAATATTTCGAAGATTTAGAGGTTTTTGAATGCTTTTCTGATAAATCTCGTTTTTTCACTAAAATTTACATATTTTCACGCCTTTAAATCAGAATTCCTGCTGCAATTGAATTTTATGCTTAAAGTTGGCAAAAGTATACCATTTTTCTGAAGTACTTTGAAAATACGTATTTTAAATGAAAAAAATTGTTTTTCAAAAATCTTTGAAAAATAATTGAATCGTCGAAATATGCGAAAAAATTTGATTTTCGATGATTTTTCAAGATTTACAAATGTTTTGCAGATTTCTAAAAAAAATCGATAAAAATAAAAAATAAATGAGAATATTTCATATACTGTTTAAAAAATACTTGAAATATTAAGAAAATATTTGAAAAATATGCTGGAATGAGATTTTATTGTATATTTTGACGATTTAGATCGCTTTGCATGCTTTTCTGGTAAATCGCATATTTTCGCTAAGATACATAGATTTTCAGACTTTTAAATCAGAATTACTTCTGCAATTGAATTTTATGCTAAGAGTAGGCAAAATTATATTATTTTGGTGAAATACTTTGAAAATACATATTTTAAATAAAAAATTGATGTTTTCCAAAAAATCTTTGAAAAATCCTTGAATCGTCGAAATTTGCGAAAAAATTGATTTTTCGATATTTTAAGATTTACCTGTATTTTACATATATTTAAAAAATCCCAATAAAAGCGATAAAAATCAATATTAACTCTTAATATTTCATATATTTTTGAAGGGAATGCTTGAAACATTAAAAAAACTGAGAAAACTCTGCTAAAACGATATTTTATTGCATATTCCGACGATTTAGAGCGTTTTGAATACTTTTTTGATGAACCACATTTTTTAGTTAAGCTTCGTAGATTTTCACACTTTTAAATCAGAATTACTGCAGCAATTGAATTTTATGCTAAAAAAAAAAAGGCAAAATTATGTTATTTGTGAGAAGTACGTTGTAGAAACATATTTTATATAAGAAAAATGAGGTTTCTCGAAAAATGCTTCAAAAAGCTTTGAATAGTCGAAATATGCAAAAAAAGTGCTTTTTCGAGTATTTTACAACATTAACATATATTTAGCACATTTTTTAAAAATCCCAATAAAAATCGATAAAACTCAATATTAATTTTGAATATTTCATATATTTTTAAAAAAAAATTCCTGATGCACTAAAAAACTAAAAAAAAATGTGCTAAAATGACATTTCATTGTATATTTGGACGACTTAGAGTGTTTGGAATGTTTTTTTTGGCAAACAACATTTTTAAGCTAAAATTTACAGATTTTCTCACCTTTAAATCAGAATTACTGCAGCAATTGAGTTTTATGCTAAAAGTAAGCAAAATTATCCTGTTTTTGTAATGTATTTTGTGAAAACATATTTTGAGTAAAGAAACTAAAAATTTTTCAACAAAATTTTGAAAAATCCTTGAGTTGTTGAAAAGTGCCATAAAATATGATTTTCGAAGTTTTACAAGAATTACATATGTTTTGCACATTCTTAAAAAAAATCCAATAAAAATCGATGAAAATCAATGTTAATTTTGAATATTTCATATTTTTTTAAAAATACCTAAAACATTAAAAAATTCTGAAAACTGTGCTAAAATTATATTTTATTGCATATTTCGACGATTTAGAGCATTTTGAATGCTTTTCTGACGAACCACAATTTTTAGATAAATTCTTAGATTTTCGCACTTTTAAATCAGAATTACTGCAGAAATTGAGTTTTGTGCTAAAAGTAAGCAAAATTTTCCTATTTTTGTAATGTACTTTGTGAATACATATTTTGAATAAACTAAAAATTTTTCATAAAAATTTTGAGAAATCCTTGAATCGTAGAAATATGCCATAAAATATCATTTTCGATGATTTTTCAGAAATTACATATGTTTTACACACTTAAAAAGCCCAAATAAAAATCGATAAAAATCAGCATTAATTTTGAATATTTCATACATATTTTAAAAAATACTGCAAATATTAAAAAAATTAGAAAAATATGCAAAAATATTATTTTATTATATATTTCGACGATTTAGAGCATTTTGAATGCTTTTCTGACATATCAGATTTTCTCGCTAAAATACATAGATTTTCGCTTTAAAATCAGAATAACTGCTGCAATTGAATTTTATCCTAAAAGTAAGCAAAATTGTGCTATTTTTCTGAAGTACTTTAGAAATGCATATTTTAAATGAAAAAATTATGTTTTTTCGAGAAACCTTTGAAAAATCCTTGAACCGTCGAAATAGGCCAAAAATTATGATTTTTGATAAATATTTCAAGATTTACCTTTTTTTTACATATTTTTAAAAAATCCAATTAAAATCGATAAAAATCAACATTTATTCAGAATATTTCACATATTTTTTAAAAAAAATGCTCGAAACATTAAGAAAAAAATTAGAAAAATATTGCATATTTCGAAGATTTAGAGGTTTTTGAATGCTTTTCCGATAAATCTCGTTTTTTCACTAAAATTTACATATTTTCGCACCTTTAAATCAGAATTCCTGCTGCATTTGAATTTTATGCTTAAAAGTTTGCAAAAGTATACCATTTTTGTGAAGTACTTTGAAAATACGTATTTTAAATGAAAAAAATTGTTTTTCAAAAATCTTTGAAAAATAATTGAATCATCGAAATATGCGAAAAAAAATGATTTTCGATGATTTTTCAAGATTTACAAATGTTTTGCAGATTTCTAAAAAAAATCGATAAAAATCAAAAATATATAAGAATATTTCATATACTGTTTAAAAAATACTTGAAATATTAAGAAAATATTTGAAAAATATGCTGAAGTGAGATTTTATTGTATATTTCGACGATTTAGATCGCTTTGCATGCTTTTCTGGTAAATCAAATATTTTTGCTAAGATATATAGATTTTCAGACTTTTAAATCAGAATTACTTCTGCAATTGAATTTTATGCTAAAAGTAGGCAAAATTATATTATTTTGGTGAAATACTTTGAAAATACATATTTTAAAAAAAAATTGATGATTTCCAAAAAATCTTTGAAAAATCCTTGAATCGTCGAAATTTGCGAGAAAAAACTGATTTTTCGATAATATTTTAAGATTTACCTATATTTTACATATTTTTAAAAAATCCCAATAAAATCGATAAAAATCAATATTAACTCTGAATAGTTCATATATTTTTGAAGGGAATGCCTGAAACATTAAAAAAACTGAGAAAACTCTGCTAAAACGATATTTTATTGCATATTCCAACGATTTAGAGCGTTTTGAATACTTTTTTGACGAACCACATTTATTAGTAAAGCATCGTAGATTTTCACACTTTTAAATCAGAATTACTGCAGCAATTGAATTTTATGCTAAAAAAAAAAGAAAATTATGTTATTTGTGAGAAGTTCTTTGTAGAAACATATTTTATATAAGAAAAATGAGGTTTCTCGAAAAATGCTTCAAAAAGCTTTGAATCATCGAAATATGCAAAAAAAGTGCTTTTTCGAGTATTTTTCAACATTAACATATATTAGCACATTTTTTAAAAATCCGAATAAAAATCGATAAAACTCAATATTAATTTTGAATATTTCATATATTTTTAAAAAAAAATTCTGAAAAAACTAAAAAAAAATGTGCTAAAATGACATTTCATTGTATATTTGGACGATTTAGAGTGTTTGGAATGTTTTTTTTTGGCAAACAACATTTTTAAGCTAAAATTTACAGATTTTCTCACTTTTAAATCAGAATTACTGCAGCAATTGAGTTTTATGCTAAAAGAAAGCAAAATTATCCTGTTTTTGTAATTTTTTTTGTGAAAACATATTTTGAGTAAAGAAACTAAAAATTTTTCAACAAAATTTTAAAAAATCCTTGAATCGTTGAAAAATGCCATAAAATATGATTTTCGAAGTTTTACAAGAATTACATATGTTTTGCACATTCTTAAAAAAATCCAATAAAAATCGATGAAAATCAATGTTAATTTTGAATATTTCGAAGATTTAGAGGTTTTTGAATGCTTTTCTGATAAATCTCGTTTTTTCACTAAAATTTACATATTTTCACGCCTTTAAATCAGAATTCCTGCTGCAATTGAATTTTATGCTTAAAGTTGGCAAAAGTATACCATTTTTGTGAAGTACTTTGAAAATACGTATTTTAAATGAAAAAAATTGTTTTTCAAAAATCTTTGAAAAATAATTGAATCGTCGAAATATGCGAAAAAATTTGATTTTCGATGATTTTTCAAGATTTACAAATGTTTTGCAGATTTCTAAAAAAAATCGATAAAAATAAAAAATAAATGAGAATATTTCATATACTGTTTAAAAAATACTTGAAATATTAAGAAAATATTTGAAAAATATGCTGGAATGAGATTTTATTGTATATTTTGACGATTTAGATCGTTTTGCATGCTTTTCTGGTAAATCACATATTTTTGCTAAGATACATAGATTTTCAGACTTTTAAATCAGAATTACTTCTGCAATTGAATTTTATGCTAAGAGTAGGCAAAATTATATTATTTTGGTGAAATACTTTGAAAATACATATTTTAAATAAAAAATTGATGTTTTCCAAAAAATCTTTGAAAAATCCTTGAATCGTCGAAATTTGCGAAAAAAATTGATTTTTCGATATTTTAAGATTTACCTATATTTTACATATATTTAAAAAATCCCAATAAAAGCGATAAAAATCAATATTAACTCTTAATATTTCATATATTTTTGAAGGGAATGCCTGAAACATTAAAAAAACTGAGAAAACTCTGCTAAAACGATATTTTATTGCATATTCCGACGATTTAGAGCGTTTTGAATACTTTTTTGATGAACCACATTTTTTAGTTAAGCTTCGTAGATTTTCACACTTTTAAATCAGAATTACTTCTGCAATTGAATTTTGTGCTAAAAGTAGGCAAAATTATATTATTTTGGTGAAATACTTTGAAAATACATATTAAAAAAAAAAATTGATGATTTCCAAAAAATCTTTGAAAAATCCTTGAATCGTCGAAATTTGCAAGAAAATTTGATTTTTCGATAATATTTTAAGATTTACCTATATTTTACATATTTTTAAAAAATCCCAATAAAATCGATAAAAATCAATATTAACTCTGAATAGTTCATATATTTTTGAAGGGAATGCCTGAAACATTAAAAAAACTGAGAAAACTCTGCTAAAACGATATTTTATTGCATATTCCGACGATTTAGAGCGTTTTGAATACTTTTTTGATGAACCACATTTTTTAGTTAAGCTTCGTAGATTTTCACACTTTTAAATCAGAATTACTGCAGCAATTGAATTTTATGCTAAAAAAAAAAAAGGCAAAATTATGTTATTTGTGAGAAGTACGTTGTAGAAACATATTTTATATAAGAAAAATGAGGTTTCTCGAAAAATGCTTCAAAAAGCTTTGAATAGTCGAAATATGCAAAAAAAGTGCTTTTTCGAGTATTTTTCAACATTAACATATATTTAGCACATTTTTTAAAAATCCCAATAAAAATCGATAAAACTCAATATTAATTTTGAATATTTCATATATTTTTTAAAAAAAATTCCTGATGCACTAAAAAACTAAAAAAAAATGTGCTAAAATGACATTTCATTGTATATTTGGACGATTTAGAGTGTTTGGAATGTTTTTTTTTTGCAAACAACATTTTTAAGCTAAAATTTACAGATTTTCTCACTTTTAAATCAGAATTACTGCAGCAATTGAGTTTTATGCTAAAAGAAAGCAAAATTATCCTGTTTTTGTAATTTTTTTTGTGAAAACATATTTTGAGTAAAGAAACTAAAAATTTTTCAACAAAATTTTCAAAAATCCTTGAATCGTTGAAAAATGCCATAAAATATGATTTTCGAAGTTTTACAAGAATTACATATGTTTTGCACATTCTTAAAAAAATCCAATAAAAATCGATGAAAATCAATGTTAATTTTGAATATTTCGAAGATTTAGAGGTTTTTGAATGCTTTTCTGATAAATCTCGTTTTTTCACTAAAATTTACATATTTTCACGCCTTTAAATCAGAATTCCTGCTGCAATTGAATTTTATGCTTAAAGTTGGCAAAAGTATACCATTTTTGTGAAGTACTTTGAAAATACGTATTTTAAATGAAAAAAATTGTTTTTCAAAAATCTTTGAAAAATAATTGAATCGTCGAAATATGCGAAAAAATTTGATTTTCGATGATTTTTCAAGATTTACAAATGTTTTGCAGATTTCTAAAAAAAATCGATAAAAATAAAAAATAAATGAGAATATTTCATATACTGTTTAAAAAATACTTGAAATATTAAGAAAATATTTGAAAAATATGCTGGAATGAGATTTTATTGTATATTTTGACGATTTAGATCGTTTTGCATGCTTTTCTGGTAAATCACATATTTTTGCTAAGATACATAGATTTTCAGACTTTTAAATCAGAATTACTTCTGCAATTGAATTTTATGCTAAGAGTAGGCAAAATTATATTATTTTGGTGAAATACTTTGAAAATACATATTTTAAATAAAAAATTGATGTTTTCCAAAAAATCTTTGAAAAATCCTTGAATCGTCGAAAATTGCGAAAAAAATTGATTTTTCGATATTTTAAGATTTACCTATATTTTACATATGTTTAAAAAATCCCAATAAAAGCGATAAAAATCAATATTAACTCTTAATATTTCATATATTTTTGAAGGGAATGCCTGAAACATTAAAAAAACTGAGAAAACTCTGCTAAAATGATATTTTATTGCATATTCCGACGATTTAGAGCGTTTTGAATACTTTTTTGATGAACCACATTTTTTAGTTAAGCTTCGTAGATTTTCACACTTTTAAATCAGAATTACTGCAGCAATTGAATTTTATGCTAAAAAAAAAAGGCAAAATTATGTTATTTGTGAGAAGTACGTTGTAGAAACATATTTTATATAAGAAAAATGAGGTTTCTCGAAAAATGCTTCAAAAAGCTTTGAATAGTCGAAATATGCAAAAAAAGTGCTTTTTCGAGTATTTTTCAACATTAACATATATTTAGCACATTTTTTAAAAATCCCAATAAAAATCGATAAAACTCAATATTAATTTTGAATATTTCATATATTTTTAAAAAAAAATTCCTGATGCACTAAAAAACTAAAAAAAAATGTGCTAAAATGACATTTCATTGTATATTTGGACGACTTAGAGTGTTTGGAATGTTTTTTTTGGCAAACAACATTTTTAAGCTAAAATTTACAGATTTTCTCACCTTTAAATCAGAATTACTGCAGCAATTGAGTTTTATGCTAAAAGTAAGCAAAATTATCCTGTTTTTGTAATGTATTTTGTGAAAACATATTTTGAGTAAAGAAACTAAAAATTTTTCAACAAAATTTTAAAAAATCCTTGAGTCGTTGAAAAATGCCATAAAATATGATTTTCGAAGTTTTACAAGAATTACATATGTTTTGCACATTCTTAAAAAAATCCAATAAAAATCGATGAAAATCAATGTTAATTTTGAATATTTCATATTTTTTTAAAAATACCTAAAACATTAAAAAATTCTGAAAAACTGTGCTAAAATTATATTTATTGCATATTTCGACGATTTAGAGCATTTTGAATGCTTTTCTGACGAACCACAATATTTAGATAAATTCTTAGTTTTTCGCACTTTTAAATCAGAATTACTGCAGAAATTGAGTTTTGTGCTAAAAGGTAAGCAAAATTTTCCTATTTTTGTAATGTACTTTGTGAATACATATTTTGAATAAACTAAAAAATTTTTCATAAAAATTTTGAGAAATCCTTGAATCGTAGAAATATGCCATAAAATATCATTTTCGATGATTTTTCAGAAATTACATATGTTTTACACACTTAAAAAGCCCAAATAAAAATCGATAAAAATCAGCATTAATTTTGAATATTTCATACATATTTTAAAAAATACTGCAAATATTAAAAAAATTAGAAAAATATGCAAAAATATTATTTTATTATATATTTCGACGATTTAGAGCATTTTGAATGCTTTTCTGACATATCAGATTTTCTCGCTAAAATACATAGATTTTCGCTTTAAAATCAGAATAACTGCTGCAATTGAATTTTATCCTAAAAGTAAGCAAAATTATGCTATTTTTCTGAAGTACTTTAGAAATGCATATTTTAAATGAAAAAATTATGTTTTTTCGAAAAACGTTTGAAAAACTCCTTGAACCAGTCGAAATAGGCCTAAAAATTATGATTTTTGATAAATATTTCAAGATTTACCTTTTTTTATATATTTTTAAAAAATCCAATTAAAATCGATAAAAATCAACATTTATTCAGAATATTTCACATATTTTTTAAAAAAAATCCTGAAACATTAAAAACTCAGAAAACTATGCTAAAATTATATTTTATTGCATATTTTGACGATTTAGACGCTTTTGAATACTTTTTGACTTTAACCACATTTTTTAGCTAAAATTCTTAGATTTTCGCACTTTTAAATCAGAATTACTGCTGCTATTGAATTTCATGCTAAAAGAAAGCAAAATAATGCTATTTTTGTGAAGGACTTTGTAAAAACATTTTGTAAATATAAAAATGAAGTTTCCCAAAAAGTTCTTCAAAAAGAGTTGAACCTTCGATATATGAAAAAACACGATTTTCGATGTTTTTTCAACATTAATGTATATTCAGCACATTTTTAAAAAATCCAAATAAAAATCGATAAAACACAATACTAATTTTGAATATTTCACATATTTGTAAAAAAATGCTCGAAACATTAAGAAAAAATTAGAAAAATATTGCATATTTCGAAAATTTAGAGCTTTTTGAATGCTTTTCCGATAAATCTCGTTTTTTCACTAAAATTTACTTATTTTCGCACCTTTAAATCAGAAATTCCTGCTGCAATTGAATTTTATGCTTAAAGTAGGCAAAATTATACCATTTTTGTGAAGTACTTTGAAAATACATATTTTAAATGAATAAAATTGTTTTTCAAAAATTAATTGAATCATCGAAATATGCGAAAAAAAAATGATTTTCGATGATTTTTCAAGATTTACAAATGTTTTGCAGATTTCTAAAAAAAATCGATAAAAATCAATAATAAATAAGAATATTTCATATACTGTTTAAAAAATACTTGAAATATTAAGAAAATATTTGAAAAATATGCTGAAGTGAGATTTTATTGTATATTTCGACGATTTAGATCGTTTTGCATGCTTTTCTGGTAAATCAAATATTTTTGCTAAGATATATAGATTTTCAGACTTTTAAATCAGAATTACTTCTGCAATTGAATTTTATGCTAAAAGTAGGCAAAATTATATTATTTTGGTGAAATACTTTGAAAATACATATTTAAAAAAAAAAATTGATGATTTCCAAAAAATCTTTGAAAAATCCTTGAATCGTCGAAATTTGCGAGAAAATTTGATTTTTCGATAATATTTTAAGATTTACCTATATTTTACATATTTTTAAAAAATCACAATAAAATCGATAAAAATCAATATTAACTCTGAATAGTTCATATATTTTTGAAGGGAATGCCTGAAACATTAAAAAAACTGAGAAAACTCTGCTAAAACGATATTTTATTGCATATTCCAACGATTTAGAGCGTTTTGAATACTTTTTTGACGAACCACATTTATTAGTAAAGCTTCATAGATTTTCACACTTTGAAATCAGACTTACTGCAGCAATTGAATTTTATGCTAAAAAAAAAAAAGAAAATTATGTTATTTGTGAGAAGTACTTTGTAGAAACATATTATATATAAGAAAAATGAGGTTTCTCGAAAAATGCTTCAAAAAGCTTTGAATCATCGAAATATGCAAAAAAAGTGCTTTTTCGAGTATTTTTCAACATTAACATATATTTAGCACTTTTTTTAAAAATCCGAATAAAAATCGATAATACTAAAAAAAAACAAAAAAAAAAATGTGCTAAAATGACATTTCATTGTATATTTGGACGATTTAGAGTGTTTGGAATGTTTTTTTTTGGCAAACAACATTTTTAAGCTAAAATTTACAGATTTTCTCACTTTTAAATCAGAATTACTGCAGCAATTGAGTTTTATGCTAAAAGAAAGCAAAATTATCCTGTTTTTGTAATTTTTTTTGTGAAAACATATTTTGAGTAAAGAAACTAAAAATTTTTCAACAAAATTTTCAAAAATCCTTGAATCGTTGAAAAATGCCATAAAATATGATTTTCGAAGTTTTAAAAGAATTACATATGTTTTGCACATTCTTAAAAAAATCCAATAAAAATCGATGAAAATCAATGTTAATTTTGAATATTTCGAAGATTTAGAGGTTTTTGAATGCTTTTCTGATAAATCTCGTTTTTTCACTAAAATTTACATATTTTCACACCTTTAAATCAGAATTCCTGCTGCAATTGAATTTTATGCTTAAAAGTTGGCAAAAGTATACCATTTTTGTGAAGTACTTTGAAAAATACGTATTTTAAATGAAAAAAATTGTTTTTCAAAAATCTTTGAAAAAATAATTGAATCGTCGAAATATGCGAAAAAATTTGATTTTCGATGATTTTTCAAGATTTACAAATGTTTTGCAGATTTCTAAAAAAAATCGATAAAAATAAAAAATAAATGAGAATATTTCATATACTGTTTAAAAAATACTTGAAATATTAAGAAAATATTTGAAAAATATGGTGGAATGAGATTTTATTGTATATTTTGACGATTTAGATCGTTTTGCATGCTTTTCTGGTAAATCACATATTTTCGCTAAGATACATAGATTTTCAGACTTTTAAATCAGAATTACTTCTGCAATTGAATTTTATGGTAAGAGTAGGCAAAATTATATTATTTTGGTGAAATACTTTGAAAATACATATTTTAAATAAAAAATTGATGTTTTCCAAAAAATCTTTGAAAAATCCTTGAATCGTCGAAATTTGCGAAAAAAACTGATTTTTCGATATTTTAAGATTTACCTATACAGTGGACCCCCGGTTAACGATTTTAATCCGTGCAAGAGGGGTAATTGTTATGTGAAATAATCGCTATGTGAGTGAATTTTCCCCATAAGAAATAATGGAAATCAAATTAATCCGTGCAAGACACCCAAAAGTATGAAAAAAAAATTTTACCACATGAAATATACATTTTCCCACACACAAAGAGAAGGATACATGCACAATAGTAGAGTAGTACATGCACAGTATATATTGTGCATGTACTAGTCTACTAAATGAAGAATAAATCACACTTACCTTTATTGAAGATGCAGCAATGACTGATGAGACACTGTGTCCTGGGAGTGCCTTTTCCTCCTGAGTACTGTAGGTCCTGTTTGGCATTTTCTTCCAGAACAGGCCTTATCACACTATGTATGCCACTACGATTCTTAAATCTCTCAAACCAACCTTTGCTGGCTTTAAATTCACCAATATGAGCACTAGTTCCAGGCATTTTTCCCTGTTCACCTGGGTGTTAGTCGACTTGTTTGGGTTGCATCCTGGGAGACAAGATTAAGGACCCCAATGGAAATAAGTTAGACAGTCTTCGATGACACTGACTTTTTTGGGTTATCCTGGGTGGCAAATCCTCTGGGGTTAATTGTTTCTTGGTATTCTCAACTAAGCCACACCAACAACGGTGCTACAGCAGCAGCAGCAGCTGACAGTGCTGCAGCAGCAGCACAGCTGACAGTGCAGCAGCAGCAGCAGCTGTACCACCAATAGTAGCGATGGTTGATTGGGGTTTATTATACAACCTGGCCAGCTCGGAGACATGCACTCCACTTTCATACTTATCAATGATCTTTTTCTTCATCTCTATTGTAATTCTTACCCTTACTGCTGTAGGGTTGGCACTAGAAGCTTTCTTGGGGCCCATTGTCACTTATTTTCCAGAAAAAGCACCGAAAACACTGTAATAATACGAAATATTCCGATTGAATGCTTGGATGTTACCGCGGAGGCTGGCTGGTAAACAATGCCACCGGCGGAACATGTGAGCGTGGCTCAAGCCGCACATTGGACGCGTCTCGGACGAAAATCGGTAAGCGGGTTTTTAAGCGGTATGTGAGGCAAAATTTTTGCAATTAAAGTAAGCGGTATGCGAAATAATCGCTATGTGATGCCATCGTTATGCGGGGGTCCACTGTATTTTACATATATTTAAAAAATCCCAATAAAAGCGATAAAAATCAATATTAACTCTTAATATTTCATATATTTTTGAAGGGAATGCCTGAAACATTAAAAAAACTGAGAAAACTCTGCTAAAACGATATTTTATTGCATATTCCAACGATTTAGAGCATTTTGAATACTTTTTGATGAACCACATTTTTTAATTAAGCTTCGTAGATTTTCACACTTTTAAATCAGAATTACTGCAGCAATTGAATTTTATGCTAAAAAAAAAAAAAGGCAAAATTATGTTATTTGTGAGAAGTACGTTGTAGAAACATATTTTATATAAGAAAAATGAGGTTTCTCGAAAAATGCTTCAAAAAGCTTTGAATAGTCGAAATATGCAAAAAGTGCTTTTTTCGAGTATTTTTCAACATTAACATATATTTAGCACATTTTTAAAAATCCCAATAAAAATCGATAAAACTCAATATTAATTTTGAATATTTCATATATTTAAAAAAAAAAAATTCCTGATGCACTAAAAAAACTAAAAAAAAATGTGCTAAAATGACATTTCATTGTATATTTGGACGACTTAGAGTGTTTGGAATGTTTTTTTTGGCAAACAACATTTTTAAGCTAAAATTTACAGATTTTCTCACCTTTAAATCAGAATTACTGCAGCAATTGAGTTTTATGCTAAAAGTAAGCAAAATTATCCTGTTTTTGTAATGTATTTTGTGAAAACATATTTTGAATAAAGAAACTAAAAATTTTTCAACAAAATTTTGAAAAATCCTTGAGTTGTTGAAAAATGCCATAAAATATGATTTTCGAAGTTTTACAAGAATTACATATGTTTTGCACATTCTTAAAAAAAATCCAATAAAAATCGATGAAAATCAATGTTAATTTTGAATATTTCATATATTTTTTTAAAAATACCTAAAACATTAAATAATTCTGAAAACTGTGATAAAATTATATTTTATTGCATATTTCGACGATTTAGAGCATTTTGAATGCTTTTCTGACGAACCACAATTTTTAGATAAATTCTTAGATTTTCGCACTTTTAAATCAGAATTACTGCAGAAATTGAGTTTTGTGCTAAAAGTAAGCAAAATTTTCCTATTTTTGTAATGTACTTTGTGAATACATATTTTGAATAAACTAAAAATTTTTCATAAAAATTTTGAAAAATCCTTGAATCGTAGAAATGTGCCATAAAATATCATTTTCGATGATTTTTCAGAAATTACATATGTTTTACACACTTAAGAAGCCCAAATAAAAATCGATAAAAATTAGCATTAATTTTGAATATTTCATACATATTTTAAAAAAATACAGCAAATATTAAAAAAATTACAAAAATATGCAAAAATATTATTTTATTATATATTTCGACGATTTAGAGCATTTTGAATGCTTTTCTGACATATCAGATTTTCTCGCTAAAATACATAGATTTTCGCTTTAAAATCAGAATAACTGCTGCAATTGAATTTTATCCTAAAATAAGCAAAATTATGCTATTTTTCTGAAGTACTTTAGAAATGCATATTTTAAATGAAAAAATTATGTTTTTTCGAAAAACCTTTGAAAAATCCTTGAACCGTCGAAATAGGCCAAAAATTATGATTTTTGATAAATATTTCAAGATTTACCTTTTTTTTACATATTTTTAAAATATCCAATTAAAATCGATAAAAATCAACATTTATTCAGAATATTTCACATATTTTTAAAAAAAATTCCTGAAACATTAAAAAACTCAGAAAACTATGCTAAAATTATATTTTATTGCATATTTTGACGATTTAGAGCGTTTTGAATACTTTTTTGACGAACCACATTTTTTAGCTAAAATTCTTAGATTTTCGCACTTTTAAATCAGAATTACTGCTGCTATTGAATTTCATGCTAAAAGAAAACAAAATAATGCTATTTTTGTGAAGGACTTTGTAAAAACATTTTGTAAATAAAAAAATGAAGTTTCCCAAAAAGTTCTTCAAAAAAGAGTTGAACCTTCGATATATGAAAAAAACACGATTTTCGATGTTTTTTCAACATTAATATATATTCAGCACATTTTTAAAAAATCCAAATAAAAATCGATAAAACACAATACTAATTTTGAATATCTCACATATTTGTAAAAAAAATGCTCGAAACATTAAGAAAAAAAATCGAAAAATATTGCATATTTCGAAAATTTAGAGCTTTTTGAATGCTTTTCCGATAAATCTCGTTTTTTCACTAAAACTTACATATTTTCACACCTTTAAATCAGAATTCCTGCTGCAATTGAATTTTATGCTTAAAGTAGGCAAAATTATACCATTTTTGTGAAGTACTTTGTAAATACATATTTTAAATGAAAAAAATTGTTTTTCAAAAATCTTTGAAAAATAATTGAATTGTCGAAATATGCGACAAAATATGATTTTCGATGATTTTTCAAGATTTACAAATGTTTTGCAGATTTCTAAAAAAAATCGATAAAAATCAATAATAAATAAGAATATTTCATATACTGTTTAAAAAATACTTGAAATATTAAGAAAATATTTGAAAAATATGCTGAAATGAGATTTTATTGTATATTTCGACGATTTAGATCGTTTTGCATGCTTTTCTGGTAAATCAGATATTTTTGCTAAGATATATAGATTTTCAGACTTTTAAATCAGAATTACTTCTGCAATTGAATTTTATGCTAAAAGTAGGCAAAATTATATTATTTTGGTGAAATACTTTGAAAATACATATTTTAAAAAAAATTGATGTTTTCCAAAAAATCTTTGAAAAATCCTTGAATCGTCGAAATTTGCGAGAAAATTTGATTTTTCGATAATATTTTAAGATTTACCTATATTTTACATATTTTTAAAAAATCCCAATAAAATCGATAAAAATCAATATTAACTCTGAATAGTTCATATATTTTTGAAGGGAATGCCTGAAACATTAAAAAAACTGAGAAAACTCTGCTAAAACGATATTTTATTGCACATTCCGACTATTTAGAGCGTTTTGAATACTTTATTGATGAACCACATTTTTAATTAAGCTTCGTAGATTTTCACACTTTTAAATCAGAATTACTGCAGCAATTGAATTTTATGCTAAAAAAAAAGGCAAAATTATGTTATTTGTGAGACGTACTTTGTAGAAACATATTTTATATAAGAAAAATGAGATTTCTCGAAAAATGCTTCAAAAAGCTTTGAATCATCGAAATATGCAAAAACAGTGCTTTCTCGAGTTTTTTTCAACATTAACATATATTTAGCACATTTTTTAAAAATCCCAATAAAAATCGATAAAACTCAATATTAATTTTGAATACTTCATATATTTTTTAAAAAAATACCTGATACACTAAAAAAACTAAAAAAAAATGTGCTAAAATGACATTTCATTGTATATTTGGACGATTTAGAGTGTATGGAATATTTTTTTTGGCAAACAGCATTTTTAATCTAAAATTTACAGATTTTCTCATTTTTAAATCAGAATTACTGCAGCAATTGAGTTTTATGCTAAAAGTAATCAAAATTATCCTGTTTTTGTAATGTATTTTGTGAAAACATATTTTGAATAAAGAAACTAAAAATTTTTCAACAAAATTTTGAAAAATCCTTGAGTTGTTGAAAAATGCCATAAAATATGATTTTCGAAGTTTTACAAGAATTACATATGTTTTGCACATTCTTAAAAAAAAATCCAATAAAAATCGATGAAAATCAATGTTAATTTTGAATATTTCATATATTTTTTAAAAAATACCTAAAACATTAAAAAATTCAGAAAACTGTGTTAAATGATATTTTATTGCATATTTCGATGATTTAGAGCATTTTGAATGCTTTTCTGACGAACCACAATTTTTAGATAAATTTTTAGATTTTCGCACTTTTAAATCAGAATTACTGCAGAAGCTGAGTTTTGTGCTAAAAGTAAGCAAAATTTTCCTATTTTTGTAATGTACTTTGTGAATACATATTTTGAATAAACTAAAAATTTTTCATAAAAATTTTGAAAAATCCTTGAATCGTAGAAATATGCCATAAAATATTTTCGATGATTTTTTCAGAAATTACATATGTTTTACACACTTAAAAAGCCCAAATAAAAATCGATAAAAATCAGCATTAATTTTGAATATTTCATACATATTTTAAAAAATACTGCAAATATTAAAAAAATTACTAAAATATGCAAAAATATTATTTTATTACATATTTCGACGATTTAGAGCATTTTGAATGTTTTTTTGACATATCAGATTTTCTCACTAAAATATATAGATATTCACTTTAAAATCAGAATAACTGCTGCAATTGAATTTTATCCTAAAAGTAAGCAAAATTATGCTATTTTTCTGAAGTACTTTAGAAATGCATATTTTAAATGAAAAAATTATGTTTTTTCGAAAAACCTTTGAAAAATCCTTGAACCATCGAAATAGGCCAAAAATTATGATTTTTGATAAATATTTCAAGATTTACCTTTATTTTACATATTTTTAAAAAATCCAATTAAAATCGATAAAAATCAACATTTATTCAGAATATTTCACACATTTTTTTAAAAAATTCCTGAAACATTAAAAAACTCAGAAAACTCTGCTAAAATTATATTTTATTGCATATTTTGACGATTTAGAGCATTTTGAATACTTTTTTGACGAACCACATTTTTTAGCTAAAATTCTTAGATTTTCGCACTTTTAAATCAGAATTACTGCTGCAATTGAATTTCATGCTAAAAGAAAGCCAAATAATGCTATTTTTGTGAAGGACTTTGTAAAAACATTTTGTAAATAAAAAAATGAAGTTTTCCAAAAAGTTCTTCAGAACTTTTTGGAATTTATGCTAAAAGTAGGCAAAATTATATTATTTTGGTGAATTACTTTAAAAATACATATTTTAAAAAAATTGATGTTTTCCAAAAAATCTTTGAAAAATCCTTGAATCGTCGAAATTTGCGAGAAAATTTGATTTTTCGATAATATTTTAAGATTTACCTATATTTTACATATTTTTTAAAAATCCCAATAAAATCGATAAAAATCAATATTAACTCTGAATAGTTCATATATTTTTGAAGGGAATGCCTGAAACATTTAAAAAACTGAGAAAACTCTGCAAAAACGATATTTTATTGCAAATTCCGACGATTTAGAGCGTTTTGAATACTTTCTTGACGAACCACATTTATTAGTAAAGCTTCATAGATTTTCACACTTTTAAATCAGAATTACTGCAGCAATTGAATTTTATGCTAAAAAAAAAAGAAAATTATGTTATTTGTGAGAAGTACTTTGTAGAAACATATTTCATATAAGAAAAATGAGGTTTCTCGAAAAATGCTTCAAAAAGCTCTGAATCATCGAAATATGCAAAAAAAGTGCTTTTTCGAGTATTTTTCAACATTAACATATATTTAGCACTTTTTTTAAAAATCCCAATAAAAATCGATAACTCTCAATATTAATTTTGAATATTTCATATATTTTTTAAAAAAATACCTGATACACTAAAAAACAAAAAAAATGTGCTAAAATGACATTTCATTGTATATTTGGACGATTTAGAGTGTTTGGAATGTTTTTTTTTTGGCAAACAATATTTTTAAGCTAAAATTTACAGATTTTCTCACTTTTAAATCAGAATTACTGCAGCAATTGAGTTTTATGCTAAAAGTAAGCAAAATTATCCTGTTTTTGTAATGTTTTTTGTGAAAACATATTTTGAGTAAAGAAACTAAAAATTTTTCAACAAAATTTTCAAAAATCTTTGAATCGTTGAAAAATGCCATAAAATATGATTTTCGAAGTTTTACAAGAATTACATATGTTTTGCACATTCTTAAAAAAAATCCAATAAAAATCAATGAAAATCAATGTTAATTTTGAATATTTCGAAGATTTAGAGGTTTATGAATGCTTTTCCGATAAATCTCGTTTTTTCACTAAAATTTACATATTTTCACGCCTTTAAATCAGAATTCCTGCTGCAATTGAATTTTATGCTTAAAGTTGGCAAAAGTATACCATTTTTGTGAAGTACTTTGAAAATACGTATTTTAAATGAAAAAAATTGTTTTTCAAAAATCTTTGAAAAATAATTGAATCGTTGAAATATGCGAAAAAATTTGATTTTCGACGATTTTTCAAGATTTACAAATGTTTTGCAGATTTCTAAAAAAAAATCGATAAAAATCAATAATAAATGAGAATATTTCATATACTGTTTAAAAACTACTTGAAATATTAAGAAAATATTTGAAAAATATGCTGGAATGAGATTTTATTGTATATTTTGATGATTTAGATCGTTTTGCATGCTTTTCTGGTAAATCACATATTTTCGCTAAGATATATAGATTTTCAGACTTTTAAATCAGAATTACTTCTGCAATTGAATTTTATGCTAAAAGTAGGCAAGATTATATTATTTTGGTGAAATACTTTGAAAATACATATTTTAAATAAAAAATTGATGTTTTCCAAAAAATCTTTGAAAAATCCTTGAATCGTCGAAATTTGCGAAAAAAATTGATTTTTCGATATTTTAAGATTTACCTATATTTTACATATATTTAGAAAATCCCAATAAAATCGATAAAAATCAATATTAACTCTGAATATTTCATATATTTTTGAAGGGAATGCCTGAAACATTAAAAAAACTGAGAAAACTCTGCTAAAACGATATTTTATTGCATATTCCGACGATTTAGAGCGTTTTGAATACTTTTTTGATGAACCACATTTTTTAGTTAAGCTTCGTAGATTTTCACACTTTTAAATCAGAATTACTGCAGTAATTGAATTTTATGCTAAAAAAAAGGCAAAATTATGTTATTTGTGAGAAGTACGTTGTAGAAACATATTTTATATAAGAAAAATGAGGTTTCTCGAAAAATGCTTCAAAAAGCTTTGAATAGTCGAAATATGCAAAAAAAGTGCTTTTTCGAGTATTTTTCAACATTAACATATATTTAGCACATTTTTTAAAAATCCCAATAAAAATCGATAAAACTCAATATTAATTTTGAATATTTCATATGTTTTTAAAAAAAAATTCCCGATGCACTAAAAAACTAAAAAAAAATGTGCTAAAATGACATTTCATTGTATATTTGGACGATTTAGAGTGTTTGGAATGTTTTTTTTGGCAAACAACATTTTTAAGCTAAAATTTACAGATTTTCTCACCTTTATATCAGAATTACTGCAGCAATTGAGTTTTATGCTAAAAGTAAGCAAAATTATCCTGTTTTTGTAATGTATTTTGTGAAAACATATTTTGAATAAAGAAACTAAAAAATTTTCAACAAAATTTTGAAAAATCCTTGAGTTGTTGAAAAATGCCATAAAATATGATTTTCGAAGTTTTACAAGAATTACATATGTTTTGCACATTCTTAAAAAAAATCCAATAAAAATCGATGAAAATCAATGTTAATTTTGAATATTTCATATATTTTTTTAAAAATACCTAAAACATTAAAAAAATCAGAAAACTGTGCTAAAATTATATTTTACTGCATATTTCGACGATTTAGAGCATTTTGAATGCTTTTCTGACGAACCACAATCTTTAGATAAATTCTTAGATTTTTGCACTTTTAAATCAGAATTACTGCAGAAATTGAGTTTTGTGCTAAAAGTAAGCAAAATTTTCCTATTTTTGTAATGTAGTTTGTGAATACATATTTTGAATAAACTAAAAATTTTTCATAAAAATTTTGAAAAATCCTTGAATCGTAGAAATATGCCATAAAATATAATTTTCGATGATTTTTCAGAAATTACATATGTTTTACACACTTAAAAAGCCCAAATAAAAATCGATAAAAATCAGCATTAATTTTGAATATATCATACATATTTTAAAAAATACTGCAAATATTAAAAATATTACAAAAATATGCAAAAATATTATTTTATTACATATTTCGACGATTTAGAGCATTTTGAATGTTTTTCTGACATATCAGATTTTCTCGCTAAAATACATAGATTTTCACTTTAAAATCAGAATAACTGCTGCAATTGAATTTTATCCTAAAAGTAAGCAAAATTATGCTATTTTTCTGAAGTACCTTAGAAAGGCATATTTTAAATGAAAAAATTATGTTTTTTCGAAAAACCTTTGAAAAATCCTTGAACCGTCGAAATAGGCCAAAAATTATGATTTTTGATAAATATTTCAAGATTTACCTATATTTTACATATTTTTAAAAAATCCAATTAAAATCGATAAAAATCAACATTTATTCAGAATATTTCACATATTTTTTTAAAAAATTCCTGAAACATTAAAAAACTCAGAAAACTATGCTTAAATTATATTTTATTGCATATTTTGACGATTTAGAGCGTTTTGAATACTTTTTTGACGAACCACATTTTTTAGCTAAAATTCTTAGATTTTCGCACTTTTAAATCAGAATTACTGCTGCAATTGAATTTCATGCTAAAAGAAAGCAAAATAATGCTATTTTTGTGAAGGACTTTGTAAAAACATTTTGTAAATGAAAAAATGAAGTTTTCCAAAAAGTTCTTCAAAAAAGAGTTGAACCTTCGATATATGAAAAAAACACGATTTTCGATGTTTTTTCAACATTAATGTATATTCAGCACATTTTTAAAAAAATCCAAATAAAAATCGATAAAACACAATACTAATTTTGAATATTTCACATATTTGTAAAAAAAATGCTCAAAACATTAAGAAAAAAATTAGAAAAATATTGCATATTTCGAAAATTTAGAGCTTTTTGAATGCTTTTCCGATAAATCTCGTTTTTTCCCTAAAATTTACATATTTTCGCACCTTTAAATCAGAATTCCTGCTGCAATTGAATTTTATGCTTAAAGTAGGCAAAATTATACCATTTTTGTGAAGTACTTTGAAAATACATATTTTAAATGAATAAAATTGTTTTTCAAAAATCTTTGAAAATTAATTGAATCATCGAAATATGCGAAAAAATATGATTTTCGATGATTTTTCAAGATTTACAAATGTTTTGCAGATTTCTAAAAAAAATCGATAAAAATCAATAATAAATAAGAATATTTCATATACTGTTTAAAAAATACTTGAAATATTAAGAAAATATTTGAAAAATATGCTGAAATGAGATTTTATTGTATATTTCGACGATTTAGATCGTTTTGCATGCTTTTCTTGTAAATCAAATATTTTTGCTAAGATATATAGATTTTCAGACTTTTAAATCAGAATTACTTCTGCAATTGAATTTTATGCTAAAAGTAGGCAAAATTATATTATTTTGGTGAAATACTTTGAAAATACATATTTTAAAAAAAATTGATGTTTTCCAAAAAATGTTTGAAAAATCCTTGAATCGTCGAAATTTGCGAGAAAATTTGATTTTTCGATAATATTTTAAGATTTACCTATATTTTACATATTTTTAAAAAATCCCAATAAAATCGATAAAAATCAATATTAACTCTGAATAGTTCATATATTTTTGAAGGGAATGCCTGAAACATTAAAAAAACTGAGAAATCTCTGCTAAAACGATATTTTATTCCATATTCCGACGATTTAGAGCGTTTTGAATACTTTTTTGACGAACCACATTTATTAGTAAAGCTTCGTAGATTTTCACACTTTTAAATCAGAATTACTGCAGCAATTGAATTTTATGCTAAAAAAAAGAAAATTAGGTTATTTGTGAGAAGTACTTTGTAGAAACATATTTTATATAAGAAAAATGAGGTTTCTCGAAAAATGCTTCAAAAAGCTTTGAATCATCGAAATATGCAAAAAAAGTGTTTTTTCAGTATTTTTCAACATTAACATATATTTAGCACATTTTTTTTTAAAAATCCCAATAAAAATCGATAAAACAATATTAATTTTGAATATTTCATATATTTTTTTAAAAAATTCCTGATACACTAAAAACTAAAAAAATATGTGCTAGAATGACATTTCATTGTATATTTGGACGATTTAGAGTGTTTGGAATGTTTTTTTTGGCAAACAACATTTTTAAGCTAAAATTTACAGATTTTCTCACTTTTAAATCAGAATTACTGCAGCAATTGAGTTTTATGCTAAAAGTAAGCAAAATTATCCTGTTTTTGTAATGTATTTTGTGAAAACATATTTTGAATAAAGAAACTAAGAATTTTTCAACAAAATTTTGAAAAATCCTTGAATCATTGAAAAATGCCATAAAATATGATTTTCGAAGTTTTACAAGAATTACATGTTTTGCACATTCGTAAAAAAATCCAATAAAAATCGATAAAAATCAATGTTAATTTTGAATATTTCATATATTTTTTTTAAAATACCTAAAACATTAAAAAAAATCAGAAAACTGTGCTAAAATGATATTTTATTGCATATTTCGACGATTTAGAGCATTTTGAATGCTTTTCTGATGAACCACAATTTTTAGATAAATTCTTATATTTTCGCTCTTTTAATATATATTCAGCACATTTTTAAAAAATCCAAATAAAAATCGATAAAACACAATACTAATTTTGAATATTTCACATATTTGTAAAAAAAATGCTCGAAACATTAAGAAAAAAAATCGAAAAATATTGCATATTTCGAAAATTTAGAGCTTTTTGAATGCTTTTCCGATAAATCTCGTTTTTTCACTAAAACTTACATATTTTCACACCTTTAAATCAGAATTCCTGCTGCAATTGAATTTTATGCTTAAAGTAGGCAAAATTATACCATTTTTGTGAAGTACTTTGTAAATACATATTTTAAATGAAAAAAATTGTTTTTCAAAAATCTTTGAAAAATAATTGAATTGTCGAAATATGCGACAAAATATGATTTTCGATGATTTTTCAAGATTTACAAATGTTTTGCAGATTTCTAAAAAAAAATCGATAAAAAATCAATAATAAATAAGAATATTTCATATACTGTTTAAAAAATACTCTGAAATATTAAGAAAAATATTTGAAAAATATGCTGAAATGAGATTTTATTGTATATTTCGACGATTTAGATCGTTTTGCATACTTTTCTGGTAAATCAGATATTTTTGCTAAGATATATAGATTTTCGCACTTTTAAATCAGAATTACTGCAGCAATTGAGTTTTGTGCTAAAAGTAAGCAAAATTTTCCTTTTTTTGTAAAGTACTTTGTGAATACATATTTTGAATAAACTAAAAATTTTTCATAAAAATTTTGAAAAATCCTTGAATCGTTGAAAAATGCCATAAAATATGATCTTCGAGGTTTTACAAAAATTGCATATGTTTTGCACATTTTAAAAAAAAAAATCCAATAAAATCGATAAAAATCAATGTTAATACTGAATATTTCATATATTTTTTAAAAAACACCTAAAACATTAAAAAATTCAGAAAACTGTGCTAAAATAATATTTTATTGCATATTTCGACGATTTAGAGCGTTTTGAATGCTTTTCTGACGAACCACATTTTTTAGATAAATTCTTAGATTTTCGCACTTTTAAATCAGAATTACTGCAGCAAGTGAATTTTATGCTAAAAAAAAAGGCAAAATTATGTTATTTTGTGAGACGTACTTTGTAGAAACATATTTTATATAAGAAAAAATGAGATTCTCGAAAAATGCTTCAAAAAGCTTTGAATCATCGAAATATGCAAAAACAGTGCTTTCTCGAGTTTTTTTTCAACATTAACATATATTTAGCACATTTTTTAAAAATCCCAATAAAAAATCGATAAAACTCAATATTAATTTTGAATACTTCATATATTTTTTAAAAAATACCTGATACACTAAAAAAAACTAAAAAAAAAGATGTGCTAAAATGACATTTCATTGTATATTTGGACGATTTAGAGTGTATGGAATATTTTTTTTGGCAAACAGCATTTTTTAATCTAAAATTTACAGATTTTCTCATTTTTAAATCAGAATTACTGCAGCAAGTGAATTTTATGCTAAAATAAGCAAAATTATCCTATTTTTGTAATGTACTTTGTCAATACATATTCTATATGAAATAACTGAAGTTTTTCAAAAAATTATTGAAAAATCCTTGAATCGTAGAAATATGCCATAAAATATGATTTTCGAAGTTTTAAAAGAATTACATATCTTTTGCACATTCTTAAAAATAATCCAATAAAAATCGATAAAAATCAATGTTAATTTTAAATATTTCATATATTTTTTTAAAAATACCTAAAACATTAAAAAATTCAGAAAACTGTGCTAAAATGATATTTTATTGCATATTTCGATGATTTAGAGCATTTTGAATGCTTTTCTGATGAACCACATTTTTTAGATAAATTCTTAGATTTTCACACTTTTAAATCAGAATTACTGCAGCAATTGAATTTTATGCTAAAATAAGCAAAATTATCCTATTTTTGTAATGTACTTTGTCAATACACATTCTAAATGAAAAAAACTGAAGTTTTTCAAAAAATTATTGAAAAATCCTTGAATCGTAGAAATATGCCATAAAATATCATTTTCGATGA
This sequence comes from Cherax quadricarinatus, assembly GCF_038502225.1. NCBI lineage: Eukaryota > Metazoa > Arthropoda > Malacostraca > Decapoda > Parastacidae > Cherax > Cherax quadricarinatus. The sequence goes on along the minus strand of NW_027195356.1, from coordinate 49,720 downwards.
TTTTTAAAAATTACATATGTTTTACACATTTAAAAAGCCCAAATAAAAATCGATAAAAGTCAGTATTAATTTTGAATATTTCATACATTTTTTTTAAAAATACTGCAAATATTAAAAAAATTACAAAAATATGCAAAAATATTATTTTACTACATATTTCGACGATTTAGAGCATTTTGAATGTTTTTTGACAAACCACATTTTCTCGCTAAAATACATAGATTTTCACTTTAAAATCAGAATAACTGCTGCAATTGAATTTTATCCTAAAAGTAAGCAAAATTATGCTATTTTTCTGAAGTACTTTAGAAATGCATATTTTAAATGAAAAAATTATGTTTTTTCGAAAAACCTTTGAAAAATCCTTGAACCGTCAAAATAGGCAAAAAATTATGATTTTCGATAAATATTTCAAGATTTACATTTATTTTACATATTTTTCAAAAATCCAAATAAAATCGATAAAAATCAACATTTATTCAGAATATTTCACACATTTTTTTAAAAAATTCCTGAAACATTAAAAAACTCAGAAAACTCTGCTAAAATTATATTTTATTGCATATTTTGACGATTTAGAGCATTTTGAATACTTTTTTGACGAACCACATTTTTTAGCTAAAATTCTTAGATTTTCGCACTTTTAAATCAGAATTACTGCTGCAATTGAATTTCATGCTAAAAGAAAGCAAAATAATGCTATTTTTGTGAAGGACTTTGTAAAAACATTTTGTAAATGAAAAAATGAAGTTTTCCAAAAAGTTCTTCAAAAAAGAGTTGAACCTTCGATATATGAAAAAAACACGATTTTCTGTTTTTTCATCATTAATATATATTCAGCACATTTTTAAAAAATCCAAATAAAAATCGATAAAACACAATACTAATTTTGAATATTTCACATATTTGTAAAAAAAATGCTCAAAACATTAAGAAAAAAATTAGAAAAATATTGCATATTTCGAAAATTTAGAGCTTTTTGAATGCTTTTCCGATAAATCTCGTTTTTTCCCTAAAATTTACATATTTTCGCACCTTTAAATCAGAATTCCTGCTGCAATTGAATTTTATGCTTAAAGTAGGCAAAATTATACCATTTTTGTGAAGTACTTTGAAAATACATATTTTAAATGAATAAAATTGTTTTTCAAAAATCTTTGAAAATTAATTGAATCATCGAAATATGCGAAAAAATATGATTCTCGATGATTTTTCAAGATTTACAAATGTTTTGCAGATTTCCAAAAAAAATCGATAAAAAAAAATAATAAATGAGAATATTTCATATACTGTTTAAAAAATACTTGAAATATTAAGAAAATATTTGAAAAATATGCTGAAATGAGATTTTATTGTATATTTCGACGATTTAGATCGTTTTGCATGCTTTTCTTGTAAATCAAATATTTTTGCTAAGATAAATAGATTTTCAGACTTTTAAATCAGAATTACTTCTGCAATTGAATTTTATGCTAAAAGTAGGCAAAATTATATTATTTTGGTGAAATACTTTGAAAATACATATTTTAAAAAAAATTGATGTTTTCAAAAAAATCTTGAAAAATCCTTGAATCGTCGAAATTTGCGAGAAAATTTGATTTTTCGATAATATTTTAAGATTTACCTATATTTTACATATTTTTAAAAAATCCCAATAAAATCGATAAAAATCAATATTAACTCTGAATAGTTCATATATTTTTGAAGGGAATGCCTGAAACATTAAAAAAACTGAGAAATCTCTGCTAAAACGATATTTTATTCCATATTCCGACGATTTAGAGCGTTTTGAATACTTTTTTGACGAACCACATTTATTAGTAAAGCTTCGTAGATTTTCACACTTTTAAATCAGAATTACTGCAGCAATTGAATTTTATGCTAAAAAAAAGGAAAATTAGGTTATTTGTGAGAAGTACTTTGTAGAAACATATTTTATATAAGAAAAATGAGGTTTCTCGAAAAATGCTTCAAAAAGCTTTGAATCATCGAAATATGCAAAAAAAGTGTTTTTTCAGTATTTTTCAACATTAACATATATTTAGCACTTTTTTTAAAAATCCCAATAAAAATCGATAACTCTCAATATTAATTTTGAATATTTCATATATTTTTTTAAAAAATACCTGATACACTAAAAAACTAAAAAAAAAATGTGCTAAAATGACATTTCATTGTATATTTGGACGATTTGGAGTGTTTGGAATGTTTTTTTTGGCAAACAACATTTTTAAGCTAAAATTTACAGATTTTCTCACTTTTAAATCAGAATTACTGCAGCAATTGAGTTTTATGCTAAAAGTAAGCAAAATTATCCTGTTTTTGTAATGTATTTTGTGAAAACATATTTTGAATAAAGAAACTAAAAATTTTTCAACAAAATTTTGAAAAATCCTTGAATCGTTGAAAAATGTCATAAAATATGATTTTCGAAGTTTTACAAGAATTACATATATTTTGCACATTCTTAAAAAAACCCAATAAAAATCGATAAAATTCAATGTTAATTTTGAATATTTCATATATTTTTTTTAAAATACCTAAAACATTAAAAAAAATCAGAAAACTGTGCTATTATTTTAGCATATTTCGACGATTTTTTTGAATGCTTTTCTGATGAACCACAATCTTTAGATAAATTCGTATTTTTCGCTCTTTTAATATATATTCACACAATTTCACGATAAAAACACAATACTAATTTTGAATATCAAAAAAAAAATTCCTTAAGCGAAAAAATGCAATTGAATTTTAGAGCTTAAATGTTTTCCGATAAATCTCGCACTAAAACTATATTTTCACATTTTTTCCTGCTGCAATTGAATACTTAAAGTAGGCAAAATTATACCATTTTTGTACTTTGTAAATACATATTTTAAATGAAAAAAATTGTTTTTCAAAAATCTTTGAAAAATAATTGAATCGTCGAAATATGCGAAAAATTTGATTTTCGATGATTTTTCAAGATTTACAAATGTTTTGCAGATTTCTAAAAAAAAATCGATAAAAAATCAAAAATAAATGAGAATATTTCATATACTGTTTAAAAAATACTTGAAATATTAAGAAAAATATTTGAAAAATATGCTGGAATGAGATTTTATTGTATATTTTGACGATTTAGATCGCTTTGCATGCTTTTCTGGTAAATCGCATATTTTTGCTAAGATATATAGATTTTCAGACTTTTAAATCAGAATTACTTCTGCAATTGAATTTTATGCTAAAAGTAGGCAAAATTATATTATTTTGGTGAAATACTTTGAAAATACATATTTTAAATAAAAATTGATGTTTTCAAAAAAATCTTTGAAAAATCCTTGAATCGTCGAAATTTGCGAAAAAAACTGATTTTTCGATAATATTTAAGATTTACCTATATTTTACATATTTTAAAAAATCCCAATAAAATCGATAAAAATCAATATTAACTCTTAATATTTCATATATTTTTGAAGGGAATGCCTGAAACATTAAAAAAACTGAGAAAACTCTGCTAAAACGATATTTTATTGCATATTCCGACGATTTAGAGCGTTTTGAATACTTTTTGATGAACCACATTTTTAAGTTAAGCTTCGTAGATTTTCACACTTTTAAATCAGAATTACTGCAGCAATTGAATTTTATGCTAAAAAAAAAGGCAAAATTATGTTATTTTGTGAGAAGTACGTTGTAGAAACATATTTTATATAAGAAAAAATGAGGTTTCTCGAAAAATGCTTCAAAAAGCTTTGAATCATCGAAATATGCCAAAAACAGTGCTTTTTCGAGTATTTTTTCAACATTAACATATATTTAGCACATTTTTTAAAAATCCCAATAAAAATCGATAAAACTCAATATTAATTTTGAATATTTCATATATTTTTTAAAAAAAACCTGATGCACTAAAAAACTAAAAAAAAAATGTGCTAAAATGACATTTCATTGTATATTTGGACGACTTAGAGTGTATGGAATGTTTTTTTTGGCAAACAACATTTTTAAGCTAAAATTTACAGATTTTCTCACCTTTAAATCAGAATTACTGCAGCAATTGAGTTTTATGCTAAAAGTAATCAAAATTATCCTGTTTTTGTAATGTATTTTGTGAAAACATATTTTGAATAAAGAAACTAAAAATTTTTCAACAAAATTTTGAAAAATCCTTGAGTTGTTGAAAATGCCATAAAATATGATTTTCGAAGTTTTACAAGAATTACATATGTTTTGCACATTCTTAAAAAAAAATCCAATAAAAATCGATGAAAATCAATGTTAATTTGAATATTTCAATATTTTTTTAAAAAATACCTAAAACATTAAAAAATTCAGAAAACTGTGTTATTATAGAGGATTTAGAGCATTTGAATGCTTTTCTGATAAATTCTCGATTTTTTTTAAATCAGAATTACTGCAAAACTTTTTGTGCTACATATTTTTGTAATGTACTTTGTGAATACGCCATTTTTGAAAAATCAATCGTAGAAATATGCCATGCAGAAATTACATATGCAATTGAAATTTAAAAATCATGCTTAAAAAAATACTGTTGCAAAAATATTATTTTATTACATATTTCGACAAAAGAATACATATCAGATTTTCTCATTTATAGATATTCACTTTAAAATCAGAATAACTGCTGCAAGTATCCTAAAAGTAAGCTTATGAAATACGAAATGCATTTTAAATGAAAAAATTATGTTTTTTCGAAAAACCTTTGAAAAATAATTGAACCATCGAAATATGCCAAAAATTATGATTTTTGATGATTTTTCAAGATTTACAAATGTTTTACATATTTTTAAAAAAATCGATAAAATCGATAAAAATCAAATTTAGAATATTTCATATACTGTTTTTAAAAAATTCTTGAAACATTAAAAACTCAGAAAACTATGCTGGAATGAGATTTTATTGTATATTTTGACGATTTAGAGCATTTTGAATACTTTTTTGACGAACCTTTTTTAGCTGGATAAAATCAGATTTATATTGAATTTCGCTAAAAGATACATAGATTTTCAGGACTTTTAAATCAGAAATTGAAGTTTTCCTAAAAGTTCAGAACTTTTTTGAATTTATGCTAAAAGTAGGCAAAATTATATTATTTGGTGAATTACTTTAAAAAATACATATTTTAAAAAAAAATTGATGTTTCCAAAAAATCTTTGAAAAATCCTTGAATCGTCGACATTTGCGAAAAAAACTGATTTTTCGATATATTTTAAGATTTACCTATATTTTACATATATTTAAAAAATCCTAATAAAATCGATAGAAATCAATATTAACTCTGAATATTTCATATATTTTTGAAGGGAATGCCTGAAACATTTAAAAAACTGAGAAAACTCTGCTAAAACGATATTTTATGGCAAATTCCGACGATTTAGAGCGTTTTGAATACTTTTTTGACGAACCACATTTTTAGTTAAGCTTCATAGATTTTCACACTTTTAAATCAGAATTACTGCAGCAATTGAATTTTATGCTAAAAAAAAAAAAGGCAAAATTATGTTATTTGTGAGAAGTACGTTGTAGAAACATATTTCATATAAGAAAAATGAGGTTTCTCGAAAAATGCTTCAAAAAGCTCTGAATCAGTCGAAATATGCAAAAAAAAGTGCTTTTTCGAGTATTTTTCAACATTAACATATATTTAGCACATTTTTTAAAAATCCGAATAAAAATCGATAACTCTCAATATTAATTTTGAATATTTCATATATTTTTTAAAAAAATACCTGATACACTAAAAAACAAAAAAAAATGTGCTAAAATGACATTTCATTGTATATTTGGACGATTTAGAGTGTTTGGAATGTTTTTTTTTTGGCAAACAATATTTTTAAGCTAAAATTTACAGATTTTCTCACTTTTAAATCAGAATTACTGCAGTAATTGAGTTTTATGCTAAAAGTAAGCAAAATTATCCTGTTTTTGTAATGTTTTTTGTGAAAACATATTTTGAGTAAAGAAACTAAAAATTTTTCAACAAAATTTTGAAAAAATCCTTGAGTCGTTGAAAAATGCCATAAAATATGATTTTCGAAGTTTTACAAGAATTACATATGTTTTAAAAAAACCCAATAAAATCGATAAAATTCAATGTTACATTCCTTAAAAAAAAATCAGAAAACAATAAAATATCGATTTAGAAAATCATGATGTTTCTTATATTTTCGAATATTTTCAACATTTTTAAAAAATCCAAATAAAAATCGATTACTAATTTTGAGGCTTTTTCGAAAAATATTGCTTTTCGAAAATGAGCTAATGCTTTTCCGATCTCGTTTTTTTCACTAAAACTTACATATTTTCACGCCTTTAAATCAGAATTCCTGCTGCATTTGAATTTTATGCTTAAAGTTTGCAAAATTATACCATTTTTGTGAAGTACTTTGTAAATACATATTTTAAATGAAAAAAATTGTTTTTTCAAAAATCTTTGAAAAATAATTGAATTGTCGAAATATGCGAAAAAATTTGATTTTCGATGATTTTTCAAGATTTACAAATGTTTTGCAGATTTCTAAAAAAAATCGATAAAAATCAAAAAAATAAAGAAGAATATTTCATATACTGTTTAAAAAATACTTGAAATATTAAGAAAATATTTGAAATATATGCTGAAATGAGATTTTATTGTATATTTCGACGATTTAGATCGCTTTGCATGCTTTTCTGGTAAATCAGATATTTTTGCTAAGATACATAGATTTTCAGACTTTTAAATCAGAATTACTTCTGCAATTGAATTTTATGCTAAGAGTAGGCAAAATTATATTATTTTGGTGAAATACTTTGAAATACATATTTTAAAAAAAATTGATGTTTTCAAAAAATCTTTGAAAAATCCTTGAATCGTCGAAATTTGCGAAAAAAACTGATTTTTCGATAATATTTTAAGATTTACCTATATTTTACATATTTTTAAAAAATCCCAATAAAATCGATAAAAATCAATATTAACTCTGAATAGTTCATATATTTTTGAAGGGAATGCCTGAAACATTAAAAAAACTGAGAAAACTCTGCTAAAACGATATTTTATTGCACATTCCGACTATTTAGAGCGTTTTGAATACTTTATTGATGAACCACATTTTTAATTAAGCTTCGTAGATTTTCACACTTTTAAATCAGAATTACTGCAGCAATTGAATTTTATGCTAAAAAAAAAGGCAAAATTATGTTATTTGTGAGACGTACTTTGTAGAAACATATTTTATATAAGAAAAATGAGATTTCTCGAAAAATGCTTCAAAAAGCTTTGAATCATCGAAATATGCAAAAACAGTGCTTTCTCGAGTTTTTTTCAACATTAACATATATTTAGCACATTTTTTAAAAATCCCAATAAAAATCGATAAAACTCAATATTAATTTTGAATACTTCATATATTTTTAAAAAAAAATTCCTGATGCACTAAAAAACTAAAAAAAATGTGCTAAAATGACATTTCATTGTATATTTGGACGACTTAGAGTGTTTGGAATGTTTTTTGGCAAACAACATTTTTAAGCTAAAATTTACAAATTTTCTCACCTTTAAATCAAATTACTGCAGCAATTGGGTTTTATGCTAAAAGTAAGCAAAATTATCCTGTTTTTGTAATGTATTTTGTGAAAACATATTTTGAGTAAAGAAACTAAAAATTTTCAACAAAATTTTAAAAAATCCTTGAGTCGTTGAAAAATGCCATAAAATATGATTTTCAAGTTTTACAAGAATTACATATGTTTTGCACATTCTTAAAAAAATCCAATAAAAATCGATGAAAATCAATGTTAATTTTGAATATTTCGAAGATTTAGAGGTTTTTTGAATGCTTTTCTGATAAATCTCGTTTTTTCACTAAAATTTACATATTTTCACGCCTTTAAATCAAAGAATTCCTGCTGCAATTGAATTTTATGCTTAAAGTTGGCAAAAAGTATACCATTTTTGTGAAGTACTTTGAAAATCGTATTTTAAATGAAAAAAATTGTTTTCAAAAATCTTTGAAAAAATAATTGAATCGTCGAAATATGCGAAAAATTTGATTTTCGATGATTTTTCAAGATTTACAAATGTTTTGCAGATTTCTAAAAAAATCGATAAAAATAAAAAATAAATGAGAATATTTCATATACTGTTTAAAAATACTTGAAATATTAAGAAAATATTTGAAAAATATGCTGGAATGAGATTTTATTGTATATTTTGACGATTTAGATCGCTTTGCATGCTTTTCTGGTAAATCGCATATTTTCGCTAAGATACATAGATTTTCAGACTTTTAAATCAGAATTGCTTCTGCAATTGAATTTTATGCTAAGAGTAGGCAAAATTATATTATTTTGGTGAAATACTTTGAAAATACATATTTTAAATAAAAAATTGATGTTTTCAAAAAAATCTTTGAAAAATCCTTGAATCGTCGAAATTTGCGAAAAAACTGATTTTTCGATATTTTAAGATTTACCTATATTTTACATATATTTAAAAAATCCCAATAAAAGCGATAAAAATCAATATTAACTCTTAATATTTCATATATTTTTGAAGGGAATGCTTGAAACATTAAAAAAACTGAGAAAACTCTGCTAAAACGATATTTTATGGCATATTCCGACGATTTAGAGCGTTTTGAATACTTTTTTGATGAACCACATTTTTAGTTAAGCTTCGTAGATTTTCCACTTTTAAATCAAATTACTGCAGCAATTGAATTTTATGCTAAAAAAAAAAAAAAAGGCAAAATTATGTTATTTGTAGAAGTACGTTGTGAAACATATTTTATATAAGAAAAATAGGGGTTTCTCGAAAAATGCTTCAAAAAGCTTTGAATAGTCGAAATATGCAAAAAAAAGTGCTTTTTCAGTATTTTACAACATTAACATATATTTAGCACATTTTTAAAAATCCCTATAAAAATCAATAAAATTAAATATTAATTTTGAATATTTCATATATTTTTAAAAAAAAAATTCCTGATGCACTAAAAAACTAAAAAAATGTGCTAAAATGACATTTCATTGTATTTATTTGGACGACTTAGAGTGTTTGGAATGTTTTTTGGCAAACAACATTTTAAGCTAAAATTTACAGATTTTCTCACCTTTAAATCAAATTACTGCAGCAATTGAGTTTATGCTAAAAGTAATCAAAAGTATCTGTTTTGTAATGTATTTTGTGAAAAAATATTTTGAGTAAGAAACTAAAAATTTTTCAACAAAATTTTAAAAATCCTTGAGTCGTTGAAAAATGCCATAAATATGATTTTCCAGTTTTAAAATTACATATGTTTACACATTCTTAAAAAAATCAATAAAATCGTGAAAATCAATATTAATTTTGAATATTCCGAAGATTTAGAGGTTTTGAATGCTTTCTGAAATAAATCGTTTTTCACTAAAATTTATATTTTCACGCCTTTAAATCAAATTCCTGCTGCATTTAATTTATGCTTAAAGTTGCAAAAGTATACCATTTTTGTGAAGTACTGAAAATACGTATTTTAAATGAAAAAAAATTGTTTTTCAAAATCTTTGAAAAAATAATGAATCGTCAAAATATGCGAAAAATTTGATTTTCGATGATTTGCTACGTTACAAATACTTTGCTGAATTTCTAAAAAAATCGACTAAAAAAAAAAATAAATGAAATATTTCATATACTGTTTTAAAAAATACTTGAAATATTGAGAAAATATTTGAAAAATATGCTGGAATGAGATTTTATTGTATATTTTGACGATTTGAATCCTTTGCATGCTTTTCTGGTAAATCACATATTTTCATATAAGATACATAGATTTTCAGACTTTAAATCCGAATTACTTCTACCAATTGAATTTTATGCTAGAGTAGAGCAAAATTATATTATTTTGGTGAAATACTTTGAAAATACATATTTTAAATAAAAAAATTGATGTTTTCAAAATCTTGAAAAATCATGAATCGTCGAAATTTGCTGCGAAAAAACTGATTTTCGATATTTTAAGATTTACCTATATTTTTACATATATTTAAAAATCCAATAAAAGCGATAAGTCAATATTAACTCTTAATATTTCATATATTTTGAAGGGAATGCTTGAAACATTAAATAGAAAACTCTGCTCAAAAACGATATTTTGTGCATTCCGACGATTTAGAGCGTTTTGATCTTTGATGAACCACATTTTAGATTAAACGTAGATTTTCACAGTTTTAAATCAAATTACTGCAGCAATTGAATTTTATGCTAAAAAAAGCCAAAATTATGTTATTTGTGAGAAGTACGTTGTAGAAACATATTTTATATAAGAAAATGGGTTTCTCGAAAAATGCTTCAAAAAGCTTTGAATAGTCGAAATAATACAAAAAATCTTTTCAGTATTTTACAACATTAACATATATTTAGAACATTTTTAAAAATCCCAATAAAAATCGATAAAAACTCAATAATTTGAATATTTCATATATTTTAAAAAAATTCCTGGTACACACTAAAAACTAAAATGTGCTAAAATGACATTTCATTGTATATTTGGACGACTTAGAGTGTTTGGAATGTTTTTTGGCAAACAACATTTTAAGCTAAAATTTAAGATTTTACCTTTAAATCAAATTACTGCAGCAATTGAGTTTTATGCTAAAGTAAAGCAAAATTATCTGTTTTGTAATGTATTTTGTGAAAACATATTTTGAGTAAAACTAAAATTTTTCAACAAAATTTTAAAAATCCTTAGTCGTTGAAAAATGCCGCCAAAATATGATTTTCAGTTTTACAAGAATTACATATATTTTACATTCTTAAAAAATCAGCAAAATCGATGAAAATCAATGTTAATTTTGAATATTTCGAAGATTTAGAGTTTTGAATGCTTTACTGATAAATCTCGTTTTTCGCAGAAATTTACATAATTTTACGCCTTTAAATCAAATTCCTGCTGCAATTGAATTTATGCTTAAAAAGTTTGCAAAAGTATACCATTTTTTTGTGAGTACTTTCAAATACGTATTTTAAATGAAAAAATTGTTTTTCAAAAATCTTACAGAAAAATAATTGAATCGTCCGAAATATGCGAAAAAAGGAATTTGATTTTCGATGATTTTTCAAGATTTACAAATGTTTACCAGATTTCTAAAAAATCGATAAAAATAAAAAATAAATGAAATATTTCATATACTATTTTAAAATGCTTGATATTAGAAAATATTTGAAAAATATGCTGGAATGAGATTTTATTGTATATTTGACGATTTAGATCGCTTTGCATACTTTTCTGGTAAATATATTTTACTTCCGAATATAGATTTCAGGCTTTTAAATCAGAAATTACTTCTGCAATTGAATTTTATGCTAAGTAGGCAAAATTATATTATTTTGGTGAAATACTTTGAAAATACATATTTTAAATAAAAATTGATGTTTTCAAAAAATCTTTGAAAAATCCTTGAATCGTCGAAATTGCGAAAAAAACTGATTTTCGATATTTTAGATTTACCTATATTTACATATATTTAAAATCCCAATAAAAGCGATAAAAATCAATATTAACTCATAATATTCATATATTTTAGAGAATGCTTAGAGCATTAAAAAACTGAGGAAAACTCTGCTAAAACGATATTTTGTGCATATTCCGACGATTTAGAGCGTTTTGAATACTTTTTGATGAACCACATTTTGAATTTAAGCTAATGGAATTTCCACAGTTTAAATCAAATTACTGCAGCAATTGAATTTTATGCTAAAAAAAGGCAAAATTATGTTATTTGTGAGAAGTACAGAAACATATTTTTATATAAGAAAAATGAGGTTTCTCGAAAGTAACTCAAAAGCTGAATAGTCAAATATGCAAAAAAATTACTTTTTCAGTATTTACAACCATTAACATATATTTAGCACATTTTTAAAATCCCCAATAAAAATCGATAAAACTCAATAACCAATTTTGAATATTTCATATATTTTAAAAAATTCCTGATGCATAAAAAACTAAAAAAATGTGCTAAAATGACATTTCATTGTATATTTGGACGACTTAGAGTGTTTGGAATGTTTTGGCAAACTAACATTTTAGCTAAAATTTACAGATTTTTCTCACCTTTAAGTCAAAATTTGCAGCAATTGGATTTTTATGCTAAAAAGTAAAGCAAGTATCCTGTTTTTGTAATGTATTTTGTGAAAACATATTTTGAGTAAAGAAACTAAAATTTTTACAACAAAATTTTAAAAAATCCTTGATCGTTGAAAAAATGCCGCCAAAATATGATTTTCAGTTTACAAAGAATTACATATGTTTTGCACATTCTTAAAAAATCCAATAAAAATCAGTGAAATCAATGTTAATTTGAATATTTCGAAGATTTAGAGGTTTTGAATGCTTTCTGATAAATCTCGTTTTTCTAAAATTATATTTTCACATATTTAAATCAAATTCCTGCTGCAGGTGAATTTTATGCTTGAAGTTGGCAAAAGTATACCATTTTTGTAGTACTTTGAAAATACGTATTTTAAATGAAAAATTGTTTTTCAAAATCTTTGAAAAATAATTGAATCGTCAAATATGCGAAAAAATTTGATTTTCGATGATTTTCAAGATTCTAAATGTTTTGCAGATTTCTAAAAAAATCGATAAAATAAAAAATAAATGAGAATATTTATATCTGTTTTAAAAAATGCTTAGAATATTAAGAAAATGTTGAAAATATACTAGAATAAGGCCCTAATATATTAACAATTAAATCCTTGCATGCTTTTCTGGTAAATCTGTCATATTTTTAGCTAAGATACATAGATTCAGACTTTTAAAATCAAATTGCTTCTGCAATTGAATTTTATGCAAAGTGAGCAAAGTATATTATTTTGGTAAATACTTTGAAAAACTATCTTTAAATAAAAAATTTGATGTTTCAAAAAAATCTTTGAAAAATCCTTGAATCGTGAAATTTACGAAAAAAACTGATTTTCGATATTTTAAGATTACCTATACTACATATATTTAAAAATCCCAATAAAGCGATAAAAATCAATATTAACTCTTAATATTTCATATATTTTGAAGGAATGCTTGAAACATTAAAACTGAAAACTCTGCTAAAACGATATTTGGCATATTCAAACGATTTAAAGCGTTTGATACTTTTTGATAGACCACATTTTTTAGTTAAGCTTCGTGAATTTTCACACTTTTAAATCAAATTCTCACCTTAATTAAGATTTTATGCTAAAAAAAAAATAAATTATGTTATTTGTAGAGAAGTACGTTGTAGAAACATATTTATATAGAGAAAAATGAGGTTTCTCGAAAAATGCTTCAAAAAAGCTTTGAATAGTCAAATATACAAAAAAAGTGCTTTTCGAGTATTTTACAACATTAACATATATTTGCACATTTTAAAAATCCCAATAAAAATCGATAAAACTCAATATTAATTTTGAATATTTCGCTCTTTTTAAAAAAAATTCCTGATACATAAAAACTAAAAAATGTACAAATGACATTTCATTGTATGTTGGACGACTTAGAGTGTTGGAATATTTTTTGGCAAACAACGTTTTAAGCTAAAATTTACAGATTTTCTCACCTTTAAATCAAATTACAGCAATTGAGTTTTATACTAAAAAGTAAACAAAATTATCCTGTTTTGTAATGTATTTTGTGAAAAAATATTTGAGTAAAGAAACTAAAATTTTCAACAAAATTTTAAAAATCCTTGAGTCGTTGAAAAATGCGCAAAATATGATTTTCAAAGAAGTTTTAAGGTATATGTTTTGCACATTCTTAAAAAAATCCAATAAAAATCATTGAAAAATCAATGTTAATTTTGAATATTTCGAAGATTTAGAGAGGTTTTGAATGCTTTCTGATAAATCTCGTTTTCCTAAAATTTACATATTTTCCACGCCTTTAAATCAAATTCCTGCTGCAATTGAATTTTATGCTTAAAGTTGGCAAAGTATACCATTTTGTGAAGTACTTTAAATATATTTTAAATGAAAAATTGTTTTCAAAAATCTTTGAAAAATAATTGAATCGTCAGGAAATATGCGAAAAATTTGATTTTCGATGATTTTCAGATTTACAAATGTTTTGCAGATTTCTAAAAAAAATCGATAAAATAAAAATAAATGAGAATATTTCATATACTGTTTAAAAAATGCACTTAAAATGTCTAAATATTTGAAAAATATGCTGGAATGAGATTTTATTGTATATTTTGACGATTTAGATCACTTTGCATGCTTTTCTGGTAAATCGCATATTTTTAATGGCTAAGATACATAGATTTTCAGACTTTTAAATCAAAATTGCTTCTGCAATTGAATTTTATACTAAGAGTAGACAAAATTATATTATTTTGGTGAAATACTTTGAAAATACATATTTTAAATAAAATTGATGTTTTCAAAAAATCTTTAATCGCTTGAATCGTCAGGAATTTGCGAAAAACTAATTTTTCGATATTTTAAGATTTGCCTATATTTTACACATATATTAAAATCCCAATAAAGCGGTAAAAATCAATATTAACTCTTAATATTTCATATATTTTTGAAGGAATGCTTGAAACATTAAAAAAACTGAAAACTCTGCTAAAACGATATTTTATGGCATATTCCGACGATTTAAGGCGTTTTGAATACTTTGATGAACCACATTTTTAGTTAAGCTTCGTAGATTTTCCACACTTTTAAATCAAATTACTGCAATTGAATTACATGCTAAAAAAAAAAAAAGAGCAAAATTATGTTATTTATCGAAGTACACGTTGTAGAAACATATTTTATATAAGAAAAATAAGTTTCTAAAAATGCTTCAAAAGCTTTAGACAAGTCGAAATATGCAAAAGTGCCTTTTCGAGTATTTTACAACGATAACATATATTAGCACATTTTTTAAAAATCCCAATAAATCGATAAAACTCAACCTTAATTTTGGAATACTTCATATATTTTAAAAAAATTCCTGATACACTAAAAAACTAAAAAAAATGTGCTAAAATGACATTTCATTGTATATTGGACGACTTGAGTGTTTGGAATGTTTTGGCAAAACAACATTTTAAGCTAAAATTTACAATTTTCTACCTTTAAATCAAATTACTGCAGCAATTGAGTTTTATGTAAAGTAAGCAAAATTATCTGTTTTTTGTAATGTATTTTGTGAAAGCATATTTTAGATAAAGAAATAAGAATTTTCAACAAAATTTTAAATCTATGATCGTTTGAAAAATGATAAAATATGATTTTCAAGTTTTACAAGAATTACATATGTTTGCACATTCTTTAAAATCCAATAAAATCGATGAAAATCAATGTAATTTGAATATTTCGAAGATTTAGAGGTTTTAGATACTTTCTAAATAAATCTCGTTTTCACTAAAATTTACATATTTTCCTTCTTTAAATCAAATTCCTGCATTTTGAATTTTATGTAAGGATTTGCAAGTATGCCATTTTGATAACACGAAAAGTACATATTTTAAATATAAAAAAAAATTGTTTTTCAGAAATCTTTGAAAAATAATTGAATCGTCGAAATACTAAGAAAAATTTGATTTTTCGATGATTTTCAAGATTTACAAATGTTTTGCCAGATTTCTAAAAATCGATAAAAAAATAAATAGAGAATATTTCATATACTGTTTAAAATGCATGAAATATTAAAATATTTGAAAAATATGCTGGAATGAGATTTTATTGTATATTTTAATGATTTAGATGCGCTTTGCCTTTTCTGGTAAATCATATTTTCCTTCAGATACATAGATTTTCAGACTTTTAAATCAGAATTACTTCTGAATTGATTTTTATACTAAGTAGGCAAAATTATGTATTTTGGTAGAAATACTTTGAAAAATACATATTTTAAATAAAATTGATGTTTTCAAAAAATCTTCTGAAAAAATCTTGAATCATTCAAATTTTGAAAAAAACCAGATTTTCGATATTTTAAAAGATTTACCTATATTTTACATATCTTAAAAATCCCAATAAAGCAGTAAAATCAATATTAACTCTTAATATTTCATAATGCAGAGGGAATTACTTGAAACATTAAAAAACTGAGAAAACTCTGCTAAAACATTATTTTATTGCATATTCCGACGATTTAGAGCGTTTTGAATACTTTTATTAGACACATTTTTAGTTAAACTTCGTAAATTTTCACAGTTTTAAATCAAATTACTACAGCAATTGAATTTTATGCACACAAAAAAAACAAAATTATGTTATTTGTGAGAAGTACGTTGAAAACACTGTTTTATATAAGAAAAATGAGGTTTTCTCGAAAAATGCTTCAAAAAGCTTTGAATAGTCCAGAAATATACAAAAAAAGTACTTTTCAGTATATTTAATAATGCTTTATATATTTAGCACATTTTAAAATCAATAAAAATCGATAAAACTCAATATTAATTTTGAATATTTATATTTTAAAAAAAATTCCTGATGCACTAAAAACTAAAAAATGTACTAAATGACATTTCATTGTATATTTGGACGACTTAGAGTGTTTGGAATGTTTTGGCAAACAACTTTGTACAATAAAATTTTCAAATTTTCTCATAACTAAATCAGAATTACTGCAGCAATTGAGTTTTATGCTAAAAGTAATAAATTATCTATTTTGTAATGTATTTTGTGACATATTTGAGTAAAGAAACTAAGAATTTACCAACAAAATTTAAAATCATGTAGTCGTTGAAAAATGCCATGAAATATGATTTTCGAAGTTTTACAAAATTACATATGTTTGCACGATGTAAAATCCAATAAAATCATTAATCAATGTTAATTTTGAATATTCCAGTTTGAGGTTTTGAATGCTTTCTGATAAATCTCGTTTTCACTAAAAATTTATATTTTCCACGCCTTTAAATCAAATTCCTGCTGCAATTAGTTTTATGTAAAGTTGTAAAGAGTATACCATTTTTGTGATACTTTTGTATTACAAATGAAAAAATTGTTTTTCAAAATCTTTTGAAAAATAATTGAATCATTTGTCGAAATATGCGAAAAAATTTGATTTTCGATGATTTTCAGATTTACAAATGTTTGCAGATTCTAAAAAATCGATAAAAATAAAATAAATGAATATTTCATATACTGTTAAAAAATGCATAAAATATTAAGAAAATATTGAAAAATATGCTGGAATGAGATTTTATTGTATATTTTGACAGTTTAGATCCTTTGCATCAGCACTGCAGTAGTGCTTTGTTTTATTCTGGCTAAGATACATAGATTTTCAGACTTTCGTCAAATTGCTTCTGCAATTGAATTTTATGCTAAGGTAGGCAAAATTATATTATTTTGGTGAAATGCACAATACATATTTAAATAAAAAAATTGATGTTTCAAAAAATCTTTGAAAAAATCAGCAGATCGTCAAATTTGCGAAAAAAGCAGTTTTTCGATATTTTAGATTTACTATGTTTTACATATATTTAAAATCAATAAAAGCGGTAAATCAATATTAACTCTTAATATTTCATATATTTTGAAGAGAATGCTTGAAACATTAAAAAAACTGGGGAAAACTCTGCTAAAACGATATTTTATGGCATATTCCGACGATTTAAGGCGTTTTGAATACTTTTGATGAACACATTTTAGTTGCAGCTTCGTAGATTTCACACTTTTAAATCAAATTACTGCAGCAATTGAATTTTATGCTAAAAAAAAGTGAAAATTATGTTATTTGTGAGAAGTACGTTGTGAAACATATTTTATATAAGAAAAATGAGGTTTCTCAGTACTTCCAAGCTTTGAATAGATCAAATATACTAAAAAATCTTTTTCAGTATTTTACAACATTAACATATATTTAACTGTTTGCAAAATCCCAATAAAAATCTGATAAAACTCAATATTAATTTTAGATAACTATATATTTTTAAAAAAATTCTAGTACACTAAAAAAACTAAAAAAAATGTACTAAAATGACATTTCATTTGTATATTTGGACGACTTAGAGTGTTTGGAATGTTTTTGGCAAACAACATTTTAAACTAAAATTTACAGATTTTCTCACCTTTAAATCAAATTACTGCAGCAATTGAGTTTTATGCTAAAAGTAAGCAAAATTATCCTGTTTTGTAATGTATTTTGTGAAAAATGTATTTTAAAATTAAAGCTAAAATTTTCAACAAAATTTTAAAAATCGCAGTCGTTGAAAAATGCCATAAAAATATGATTTTTCAATTTTACAAGAATTACATATGTTTGCACATTCTTAAAATCAATAAAATCTGATGAGAAAATCAGTAATTTGAATATTTCGAAGATTTAGAGGTTTTGAATGCTTTCTGATAAATCTCGTTTTCATAAAATTTATATTTTCCACGCCTTCAAATCAGAATTCCTGCTGCGTTGAATTTTATGCTTAAAGTTTGCAAGTATGCCATTTTTTTGTGAAGTACTTTGAAAATACGTATTTTAAATGAAAAAAATTGTTTTTCAAAAATCTTTGAAAAATAATTGAATCGTCGAAATATGCGAAAAAATTTGATTTTCGATGATTTTTCAAGATTTACAAATGTTTTGCAGATTTCTAAAAAAAATCGATAAAAAAAAAAAAAAATAAAAATAAAGAGAATATTTCATATACTGTTTAAAAATACTTGAAATATTAAGAAAATATTTGAAAAATATGCTGGAATGAGATTTTATTGTATATTTTGACGATTTAGATCGCTTTGCATGCTTTTCTGGTAAATCATCATATTTTCGCTAAGATACATAGATTTTCAGACTTTTAAATCAGAATTACTTCTGCAATTGAATTTTATGCTAAGAGTAGGCAAAATTATATTATTTTGGTGAAATACTTTGAAAATACATATTTTAAATAAAAATTGATGTTTCAAAAAAATCTTTGAAAAATCCTTGAATCGTCGAAATTTATGAAAAAAACTGATTTTTCGATATTTTAAGATTTACCTATATTTTACATATATTTAAAAAATCCCAATAAAAGCGATAAAAATCAATATTAACTCTTAATATTTCATATATTTTTGAAGGGAATGCTTGAAACATTAAAAAAACTGAGAAAACTCTGCTAAAACGATATTTTATTGCATATTCCGACGATTTAGAGCGTTTTGAATACTTTTTTGATGAACCACATTTTTTAGTTAAGCTTTGTACATTTTCACACTTTTAAATCAGAATTACTGCAGCAATTGAATTTTATGCTAAAAAAAAAAAAAAAAGGCAAAATTATGTTATTTGTGAGAAGTACGTTGTAGAAACATATTTTATATAAGAAAAATGAGGTTTTCCGAAAAATGCTTCAAAAAGCTTTGAATATTCGAAATATCAAAAAGTGCTTTTTCGAGTATTTGACAACATTAACTATATTTATTTACATTTTTTAAAAATCCCAATAAAAATCGATAAAACTCAATATTAATTTTGAATATTTCATATATTTTAAAAAAATTCCTGATGCACTAAAAACTAAAAAAAAAATGTGCTAAAATGACATTTCATTGTATATTTGGACGACTTAGAGTGTTTGGAATGTTTTTTGGCAAACAACATTTTTAAGCTAAAATTTACATGATTTTCACCTTTAAATCAAAGAATTACTGCAGCAATTGAGTTTTATGCTAAAAGAAAGCAAAATTATCCTGTTTTTTAATGTAATTTTTTGTGAAAACATATTTTAGAGTAAAGAAACTAAAAATTTTTCAACAAAATTTTAAAAAAATCCTTGAATCGTTGAAAAAATGCCATAAAATATGATTTTCGAAGTTTTACAAGAATTACATATATGTACATTCTTAAAAAATCCAATAAAAATCGATGAAAATCAATGTTAATTTTGAATATTTCGAAGATTTAGAGGTTTTTGAATGCTTTCATGATAAATCTCGTTTTTTCACTTAAAATTTACATAATTTTCACGCCTTTAAATCAGTTCCTGCTGCAATTGAATTTTATGCTTAAAGTTGGCAAAAGTATACCATTTTCGTGAAGTACTTTGAAAATACGTATTTTAAATGAAAAAAATTGTTTTTCAAAAATCTTTGAAAAATAATTGAATGTCGAAATATGCGAAAAAATTTGATTTTCGATGATTTTTCAAGATTTACAAATGTTTTGCAGATTTCTAAAAAAAAGAAAATCGATAAAAATAAAAATAAAATGAGAATATTTCATATACTGTTTAAAAATACTTGAAATATTAAGAAAATATTTGAAAAATATGCTGGAATGAGATTTTATTGTATATTTTGACGATTTAGATCGTTTGCATGCTTTTCTGGTAAATCAGTATTTTATATTCGCTAACATACATAGATTTTCAGACTTTTAAATCAGAATTACTTCTGCAATTGAATTTTATGCTAAGAGTAGGCAAAATTATATTATTTTGGTGAAATACTTTGAAAATACATATTTTAAATAAAAATTGATGTTTTCAAAAAATCTTTGAAAAATCCTTGAATCGTCGAAATTTGCGAAAAAACTTGATTTTTCGATATTTTAAGATTTACCTATATTTTACATATATTTAAAAAAATCCAATAAAAGCGATAAAAATCAATATTAACTCTTAATATTTCATATATTTTTGAAGGGAATGCCTGAAACATTAAAAAAACTGAGAAAACTCTGCTAAAACGATATTTTATTGCATATTCCGCGATTTAGAGCGTTTTGAATACTTTTTGATGAACCACATTTTTTAGTTAAGCTTCGTAGATTTTCACACTTTTAAATCAGAATTACTGCAGCAATTGAATTTTATGCTAAAAAAAAAAGGAAAATTATGTTATTTGTGAGAAGTACGTTGTAAAGCATATTTTATATAAGAAAAATGAGGTTTCTCGAAAAATGCTTCAAAAAGCTTTGAATAGTCGAAATATTCAAAAAAGTGCTTTTTCGAGTATTTTTCAACATTAACATATATTTAGCACATTTTTTAAAAATCCCAATAAAAATCGATAAAACTCAATATTAATTTTGAATATTTCATATATTTAAAAAAAAAAAAAAAATCCTGATGCACTAAAAACTAAAAAAAAATGTGCTAAAATGACATTTCATTGTATATTTGGACGACTTAGAGTGTTTGAATGTTTTTTTTTTTTTGGCAAACAACATTTTTAAGCTAAAATTTACAGATTTTCTCACCTTTAAATCAAAGAAATTACTGCAGCAATTGTTTTATACTAAAGTAAGCAAAATTATGCACTTACTTAATGTGCTAATTGACATCAATTGCTGTTTTTGTAATGTATTTTGTGAAAACATATTTTGAATAAAGAAACTAAAAAATTTTTCAACAAAATTTTGAAAAATCCTTGAGTTGTTGAAAAATGCCATAAAATATGATTTTCAAGTTTTACAAGAATTACATATGTTTTGCACATTCTTAAAAAAAATCCAATAAAAATCGATGAAAATCAATGTTAATTTTGAATATTTCATATATTTTTTTAAAAATACCTAAAACATTAAATAATTCTGAAAACTGTGCTAAAATTATATTTTATTGCATATTTCGACGATTTAGAGCATTTTGAATGCTTTTCTGATGAACCACTATTTTTAGATAAATTCTTAGATTTTCGCACTTTTAAATCAGAATTACTGCAGAAATTGAGTTTTGTGCTAAAAGTAAGCAAAATTTTCCTATTTTTGTAATGTACTTTGTGAATACATATTTTGAATAAAATAAAAATTTTTCATAAAAATTTTGAAAAATCATTGAATCGTAGAAATATGCCATAAAATATCATTTTCGATGATTTTTCAGAAATTACATATGTTTTACACACTTAAAAAGCCCAAATAAAAATCGATAAAAATCAGCATTAATTTTGAATATTTCATACATATTTTAAAAAATACTGCAAATATTAAAAAAATTAGAAAAATATGCAAAAATATTATTTTATTATATATTTCGACGATTTAGAGCATTTTGAATGCTTTTCTGACATATCAGATTTTCTCGCTAAAATACATAGATTTTCGCTTTAAAATCAGAATAACTGCTGCAATTGAATTTTATCCTAAAAGTAAGCAAAATTATGCTATTTTTCTGAAGTACTTTAGAAATGCATATTTTAAATGAAAAAATTATGTTTTTTCGAAAACCTTTGAAAAAATCCTTCTTGAACCTGTCGAAATAGGCCTTAAAATTATGATTTTTGATAAATATTTCAAGATTTACCTTTTTTTTACATATTTTTAAAAAATCCAATTAAAATCGATAAAAATCAACATTTATTCAGAATATTTCACATATTTTTTAAAAAAATTCCTGAAACATTAAGAAACTCAGAAAACTATGCTAAAATTATATTTTATTGCATATTTTGACGATTTAGAGCGTTTTGAATACTTTTTTGACGAACCACATTTTTTAGCTAAAATTCTTAGATTTTCACACTTTTAAATCAGAATTACTGCTGCTATTGAACTTCGTGCTAAAAGAAAGCAAAATAATGCTATTTTTGTGAAGGACTTTGTAAAAACATTTTGTATATAAAAAAATGAAGTTTCCCAAAAAGTTCTTCAAAAAAGAGTTGAACCTTCGATATATGAAAAAAACACGATTTTCGATGTTTTTTCAACATTAATGTACATTCAGCACATTTTTAAAAAAATCCAAATAAAAATCGATAAAACACAATACTAATTTTGAATATTTCACATATTTGTAAAAAAAATGCTCGAAACATTAAGAAAAAAATTAGAAAAATATTGCATATTTCGAAAATTTAGAGCTTTTGAATGCTTTTCCGATAAATTCTGTTTTTTTCACTAAAATTTACTTATTTTCGCACCTTTAAATCAGAATTCCTGCTGCAATTGAATTTATGCTTAAAGTAGGCAAAATTATACCATTTTTGTGAAGTATTTTGAAAATACATATTTTAAATGAATAAAATTGTTTTTCAAAAATCTTTGAAAATTAATTGAATCATCGAAATATGCGAAAAAATATGATTTTCGATGATTTTTTCAAGATTTACAAATGTTTTGCAGACTTCTAAAAAAATCGATAAAAATCAATAATAAATAAGAATATTTCATATACTGTTTAAAAAATACTTGAAATATTAAGAAAATATTTGAAAAAATATGCTGAAGTGAGATTTTATTGTATATTACGACGATTTAGATCATTTTGCATGCTTTTCTGGTAAATCAAATATTTTTGCTAAGATATATAGATTTTCAGACTTTTAAATCAGAATTACTTCTGCAATTGAATTTTATGCTAAAAGTAGGCAAAATTATATTATTTTGGTGAAATACTTTGAAAATACATATTTTAAAAAAAATTGATGTTTTCCAAAAAATCTTTGAAAAATCCTTGAATTGTCGAAATTTGCAAGAAAATTTGATTTTTCGATAATATTTTAAGATTTACCTATATTTTACATATTTTTAAAAAATCCCAATAAAATCGATAAAAATCAATATTAACTCTGAATAGTTCATATATTTTTGAAGGGAATGCCTGAAACATTAAAAAACTGAGAAAACTCTGCTAAAACGATATTTTATTGCATATTCCGACGATTTAGAGCGTTTTGAATACTTTTTTGATGAACCACATTGATTAGTAAAGCTTTGTAGTTTTTCACACTTTTAAATCAGAATTACTGCAGCAATTGAATTTTATGCTAAAAAAAAAAAAAAATTATGTTATTTGTGAGAAGTACTTTGTAGAAACATATTTTATATAAGAAAAATGAGGTTTCTCGAAAAATGCTTCAAAAAGCTTTGAATCATCGAAATATGCAAAAAAAGTGCTTTTTCGAGTATTTTTCAACATTAACATATATTTAGCACTTTTTTTAAAAATCCCAATAAAAATCGATAACTCTCAATATTAATTTTGAATATATCATATATTTAAAAAAAAAATACCTGATACACTAAAAAACTAAGAAAAAATGTGCTAAAATGACATTTCATTGTATATATGGACGATTTAGAGTGTTTGGAATGTTTTTTTTTTTGGCAAACAACATTTTTAAGCTAAAATTTACAGATTTTCTCACTTTTAAATCATAATTACTGCAGCAATTGAGTTTTATGCTAAAAGTAAGCAAAATTATCCTGTTTTTGTAATGTACTTTGTGAAAACATATTTTGAATAAAGAAACTAAAAAATTTTCAACAAAATTTTGAAAAATCCTTGTGTTGTTGAAAAATGCCATAAAATATGATTTTCGAAGTTTTACAAGAATTACATATGTTTTGCACATTCTTAAAAAAAATCCAATAAAAATCGATGAAAATCAATGTTAATTTTGAATATTTCATATATTTTTTTAAAAACACCTAAAACATTAAAAAATTCAGAAAACTGTGCTAAAATGATATTTTATTGCATATTTCGATGATTTAGAGCATTTTGAATGCTTTTCTGACGAACCACAATTTTTAGATAAATTCTTAGATTTTCGCACTTTTAAATCAGAATTACTGCAGAAATTGAGTTTTGTGCTAAAAGTAAGCAAAATTTTCCTATTTTTGTAATGTACTTTGTAAATACATATTTTGAATAAACTAAAAATTTTTCATAAAAATTTTGAAAAATCCTTGAATCGTAGAAATGTGCCATAAAATATCATTTTCGATGATTTTTCAGAAATTACATATGTTTTACACACTTAAGAAGCCCAAATAAAAATCGATAAAAATCAGCATTAATTTTGAATATTTCATACACATTTTAAAAAATACTGCAAATATTAAAAAAATTACAAAAATATGCAAAAATATTATTTTATTACATATTTCGACAATTTAGAGCATTTTGAATGTTTTTCTGACATATCAGATTTTCTCGCTAAAATACATAGATTTTCACTTTAAAATCAGAATAACTGCTGCAATTGAATTTTATCCTAAAAGTAAGTAAAATTATGCTATTTTTCTGAAGTACTTTAGAAATGCATATTTTAAATGAAAAAATTATGTGTTTTCGAAAAACCTTTGAAAAATCCTTGAACCGTCGAAATAGGCCAAAAATTATGATTTTTGATAAATATTTCAAGATTTACCTTTATTTTACATATTTTTAAAAAATCCAATTAAAATCGATAAAAATCAACATTTATTCAGAATATTTCACATATTTTTTAAAAAAAATCCTGAAACATTAAAAAACTCAGAAAACTATGCTAAAATTATATTTTATTGCATATTTTGACGATTTAGAGCGTTTTGAATACTTTTTTGACAAACCACATTTTTTAGCTAAAATTCTTAGATTTTCGCATTTTTAAATCAGAATTACTGATGCAATTGAATTTCATGCTGAAAGAAAGCAAAATAATGCTATTTTTGTGAAGGACTTTGTAAAAACATTTTGTAAATAAAAAAATGAAGTTTTCCAAAAAGTTCTTCAAAAAAGAGGTGAACCTTCGATATATGAAAAAAACACGATTTTCGATGTTTTTTCAACATTAATGTATATTCAGCACATTTTTAAAAAAATCCAAATAAAAATCGATAAAACACAATACTAATTTTGAATATTTCACATATTTGTAAAAAAAATGCTCGAAACATTAAGGAAAAAATTAGAAAAATATTGCATATTTCGAAAATTTAGAGCTTTTTGAATGCTTTTCCGATAAATCTCGTTTTTTCACTAAAATTTACTTATTTTCGCACCTTTAAATCAGAATTACTGCAGCAATTGAGTTTTATGCTAAAAGTAAGCAAAATTATCCTGTTTTTGTTATGTATTTTGTGAAAACATATTTTGAATAAAGAAACTAAAAATTTTTCAACAAAATTTTGAAAAATCCTTGAGTTGTTGAAAAATGCCATAAAATATGATTTTCGAAGTTTTACAAGAATTACATATGTTTTGCACATTCTTAAAAAAAAATCCAATAAAAATCGATGAAAATCAATATTAATTTTGAATATTTCTTATATTTTTTTAAAAATACCTAAAACATTAAATAATTCTGAAAACTGTGCTAAAATTATATTTTATTACATATTTCGACGATTTAGAGCATTTTGAATGCTTTTCTGACGAACCACAATTTTTAGATAAATTCTTAGATTTTCACACTTTTAAATCAGAATTAGTGCAGAAATTGAGTTTTGTGCTAAAAGTAAGCAAAATTTTCCTATTTTTGTAATGTACTTTGTGAATACATATTTTGAATAAACTAAAAATTTTTCATAAAAATTTTGAAAAATCCTTGAATCGTAGAAATATGCCATAAAATATCATTTTCGATGATTTTTCAGAAATTACATATGTTTAACACACTTAATAAGCCCAAATAAAAATCGATAAAAATCAGCATTAATTTTGAATATTTCATACATATTTTAAAAAATACTGCAAATATTAAAAAAATTAGAAAAATATGCAAAAATATTATTTTATTATATATTTCGATGATTTAGAGCATTTTGAATGCTTTTCTGACGTATCAGATTTTCTCGCTAAAATACATAGATTTTCGCTTTAAAATCAGAATAACTGCTGCAATTGAATTTTATCCTAAAAGTAAGCAAAATTATGCTATTTTTCTGAAGTACTTTAGAAATGCATATTTTAAATGAAAAAATTATATTTTTTCGAAAAACCTTTGAAAAATCCTTGAACCGTCGAAACAGGCCAAAAATTATGATTTTTGATAAATATTTCAAGACTTACCTTTTTTTTACATATTTTTAAAAAATCCAATTAAAATCGATAAAAATCAACATTTATTCAGAATATTTCACATATTTTTTAAAAAAATTCCTGAAACATTAAAAAACTCAGAAAACTATGCTAAAATTATATTTTATTGCATATTTTGACGATTTAGAGCGTTTTGAATACTTTTTTGACGAACCACATTTTTTAGCTAAGATTCTTAGATTTTCGCACTTTTAAATCAGAATTACTGCTGCTATTGAATTTCATGCTAAAAGAAAGCAAAATAATGCTATTTTTGTGAAGGACTTTGTAAAAACATTTTGTAAATAAAAAAATGAAGTTTCCCAAAAGTTCTTCAAAAAGAGTTGAACGTTCGATATATGAAAAAAACACGATTTTCGATGTTTTTTCAACATTAATGTACATTCAGCACATTTTTAAAAAATCCAAATAAAAATCGATAAAACACAATACTAATTTTAAATATTTCATATATTTGTAAAAAATGCTCGAAACATTAAGAAAAAAATTAGAAAAATATTGCATATTTCGAAAATTTAGAGCTTTTTGAATGCTTTTCCGATAAATCTCGTTTTTTCACTAAAATTTACTTATTTTCGCACCTTTAAATCAGAATTCCTGCTGCAATTGAATTTTATGCTTAAAGTAGGCAAAATTATACCATTTTTGTGAAGTACTTTGAAAATACATATTTTAAATGAATAAAATTGTTTTTCAAAAATCTTTGAAAATTAATTGAATCATCGAAATATGCGAAAAAATATGATTTTCGAAGATTTTTCAAGATTTACAAATGTTTTGCAGACTTCTAAAAAAAATCGATAAAAATCAATAATAAATAAGAATATTTCATATACTGTTTAAAAAATACTTGAAATATTAAGAAAATATTTGAAAAATATGCTGAAGTGAGATTTTATTGTATATTTCGACGATTTAGATCGTTTTGCATACTTTTCTGGTAAATCAAATATTTTTGCTATGATATATAGATTTTCAGACTTTTAAATCAGAATTACTTCTGCAATTGAATTTTATGCTAAAAGTAGGCAAAATTATATTATTTTGGTGAAATACTTTGAAAATACATATTTTAAAAAAAATTGATGTTTTCCAAAAAATCTTTGAAAAATCCTTGAATTGTCGAAATTTGCAAGAAAATTTGATTTTTCGATAATATTTTAAGATTTACCTATATTTTACATATTTTTAAAATATCCCAATAAAATCGAAAAAAATCAATATTAACTCTGAATAGTTCATATATTTTTGAAGGGAATGCCTGAAACATTAAAAAACTGAGAAAACTCTGCTAAAACGATATTTTATTGCATATTCCGACGATTTAGAGCGTTTTGAATACTTTTTTGATGAACCACATTGATTAGTAAAGCTTTGTAGATTTTCACACTTTTAAATCAGAATTACTGCAGCAATTGAATTTTATGCTAAAAAAAAAAAAAAATTATGTTATTTGTGAGAAGTACTTTGTAGAAACATATTTTATATAAGAAAAATGAGGTTTCTCGAAAAATGCTTCAAAAAGCTTTGAATCATCGAAATATGCAAAAAAGTGCTTTTTCGAGTATTTTTCAACATTAACATATATTTAGCACTTTTTTTAAAAATCCCAATAAAAATCGATAACTCTCAATATTAATTTTGAATATTTCATATATTTTTAAAAAAAATACCTGATACACTAAAAAACTAAAAAAAAATGTGCTAAAATGACATTTCATTGTATATATGGACGATTTAGAGTGTTTGGAATGTTTTTTTTTTTTTGGCAAACAACATTTTTAAGCTAAAATTTACAGATTTTCTCACTTTTAAATCAGAATTACTGCAGCAATTGAGTTTTATGCTAAAAGTAAGCAAAATTATCCTGTTTTTGTAATGTACTTTGTGAAAACATATTTTGAATAAAGAAACTAAAAAATTTTCAACAAAATTTTGAAAAATCCTTGTGTTGTTGAAAATTGCCATAAAATATGATTTTCGAAGTTTTACAAGAATTATATATGTTTTGCACATTCTTAAAAAAAATCCAATAAAAATCGATGAAAATCAATGTTAATTTTGAATATTTCATATATTTTTTAAAAAACACCTAAAACATTCAAAAATTCAGAAAACTGTGCTAAAATGATATTTTATTGCATATTTCGATGATTTAGAGCATTTTGAATGCTTTTCTGACGAACCACAATTTTTAGATAAATTCTTAGATTTTCGCACTTTTAAATCAGAATTACTGCAGAAATTGAGTTTGGTGCTAAAAGTAAGCAGAATTTTCCTATTTTTGTAATGTACTTTGTGAATACATATTTTGAATAAACTAAAAATTTTTCATAAAAATTTTGAAAAATCCTTGAATCGTAGAAATGTGCCATAAAATATCATTTTCGATGATTTTTCAGAAATTACATATGTTTTACACACTTAAGAAGCCCAAATAAAAATCGATAAAAATCAGCATTAATTTTGAATATTTCATACATATTTTAAAAAATACTGCAAATATTAAAAAAATTACAAAAATATGCAAAAATATTATTTTATTACATATTTCGACAATTTAGAGCATATTGAATGTTTTTCTGACATATCAGATTTTCTCGCTAAAATACATAGATTTTCACTTTAAAATCAGAATAACTGCTGCAATTGAATTTTATCCTAAAAGTAAGCAAAATTATGCTATTTTTCTGAAGTACTTTAGAAATGCATATTTTAAATGAAAAAATTATGTTTTCGAAAAACCTTTGAAAAATCCTTGAACCGTCGAAATAGGCCAAAAATTATGATTTTTGATAAATATTTCAAGGTTTACCTTTATTTTACATATTTTTAAAAAATCCAATTAAAATCGATAAAAATCAACATTTATTCAGAATATTTCACATATTTTTTAAAAAAATCCTGAAACATTAAAAAACTCAGAAAACTATGCTAAAATTATATTTTATTGCATATTTTGACGATTTAGAGCGTTTTGAATACTTTTTTTACGAACCACATTTTTTAGCTAAAATTCTTACATTTTCGCACTTTTAAATCAGAATTACTGCTGCAATTGAATTTCATGCTGAAAGAAAGCAAAATAATGCTATTTTTGTGAAGGACTTTGTAAAAACATTTTGTAAATAAAAAAATGAAGTTTTCCAAAAAGTTCTTCAAAAAAGAGCTGAACCTTCGATATATGAAAAAAACACGATTTTCGATGTTCTTTCAACATTAATGTACATTCAGCACATTTTTAAAAAAATCCAAATAAAAATCGATAAAACACAATACTAATTTTGAATATTTCACATATTTGTAAAAAAAATGCTCGAAACATTAAGGAAAAAATTAGAAAAATATTGCTTATTTCGAAAATTTAGAGCTTTTTGAATGCTTTTCCGATAAATCTCGTTTTTTCACTAAAATTTACTTATTTTCGCACCTTTAAACGAGAATTCCTGCTGCAATTGAATTTTATGCTTAAAGTAGGCAAAATTATACCATTTTTGTGAAGTACTTTGAAAATACATATTTTAAATGAATAAAATTGTTTTTCAAAAATCTTTGAAAATTAATTGAATCATCGAAATATGCGAAAAAATATGATTTTCGATGATTTTTCAAGATTTACAAATGTTTTGCAGATTTCTAAAAAAAATCGATAAAAATCAATAATAAATAAGAATATTTAATATACTGTTTAAAAAATACTTGAAATATTAAGAAAATATTTGAAAAATATGCTGAAATGAGATTTTATTGTATATTTCGACGATTTAGATGGTTTTGCATGCTTTTCTGGTGTATCAAATATTTTTGCTAAGATATATAGATTTTCAGACTTTTAAATCAGAATTACTTCTGCAATTGAATTTTATGCTAAAAGTAGGCAAAATTATATTATTTTGGTGAAATACTTTGAAAATACATATTTTAAAAAAAATTGATGTTTTCCAAAAAATCTTTGAAAAATCCTTGAATCATCGAAATTTGCGAGAAAATTTGATTTTTCGATAATATTTTAAGATTTACCTATATTTTACTTTTTTTTTTAAAAATCCCAATAAAATCGATAAAAATCAATATTAACTCTGAATAGTTCATATATTTTTGAAGGGAATGCCTGAAACACTAAAAAAACTGAGAAAACTCTGCTAAAACGATATTTTATTCCGTATTCTGACGATTTAGAGCGTTTTGAATACTTTTTTAACGAACCACTTTATTTATTTATTTATTTATTTCCAATTTGTGCACACATACAGAGGTACAAAAAAAATACAGATAAGAGCAGTATGCCAAAGCCACTTATACTATGCATAGCATTACGGGCTGGCTTAAAATTAACTTAAGATTAACTAAGCAATGATTATTATTATTATTATAATCAAAAAGAAGCGCTAAGCCACAAGGACTATACAGCGCTGCTACTAAGCAATGATGAAATCAGTGATAAAACATTAATGTAAACAGATAACTATAAAGCACAAGTGAGTATTACAAAGACAGGTCATATGGTTGCATTCAGTTAGGTAGTGATTCTGTTAGGTAGTGTATTTAAAAAATAATAAAGTTAGATTGGGTTTTAGGTTTAACATTTATGTGATATAATTGTGAGAAACATTTAAGATATACAATTTATAATGTTCAGTTATTCAGTATTTATTTGGTTTTGGGTGAGTAAGTAATCTTTGAGAAGAGACTTGAATTTATAAACAGGTTGTGTTTCTTTTATATTTACAGGTAATGAATTCCAGATTTTAGGGCCTTTTATGTGCATTGAGTTTTTGCATAGTGTGAGATGGACACGAGGAACATCAAAGAGTGATCTGTGCCTTGTGTTATGGTCATGTGTTCTGTTGAGGTTGGCAAGGAGATGTTTGAGGGGAGGGTTAATATCAGAGTTAAGTGTTCTATGTATGTAATAGGTGCAGTAATAAGTATGGATGTTTTGTATGGTGAGTAGGTTTAGTGTATTGAATATTGGTGGAGTGTGCTGCCTGTAGTGAGAATTTGTTATCATTCTAACTGCAGCCTTTTGTTGGGTAATTAGTGGTCTGAGATGGTTAATTGTTGTTGAGCCCCATGCACAAATTCCATAGGTGAGATAGGGGTAAATAAGAGAGTGATATAGGGCCAGGAGGGCTGACTGTGGAACATAGTACCGTATCTTCGATAGTATGCCTACAGTCTTGGAAATTTTCTTAGAAATTTGATGTATATGTGTATGAAATTTGAGTCTATTATCAAGGTGGATTCCTAAGAATTTTCCCTCTGTTAGTTTTGTGATAGGTGATCCATTTATCATTATGTTAAGAGGGACATCTGTAGCTCTGTTACCAAACTGAATGAAGTAGGTTTTGTCAATGTTTAGTGTAAGTTTGTTAGTCCTCATCCAGGTAGATATTTTCTGTAATTCGGTATTTACAGTATTGGCTAGCGTGACTGGGCTCGGGTGAGAGAAGACGTATGTAGTGTCATCTGCAAATAGTGTGGGTTTGAGTAATTGCGAAGCATTTGGAAGGTCATTTATGTATAGGAGAAAGAGAAGAGGGCCAAGGACACTTCCCTGTGGGACACCAACTGTAATTGGTTGTGCAGAAGAGTTTGCCCCATTTGCGTACACATATTGGCTTCTGTTGCTGAGGTAAGACTTGAGGTAGTTGAGGGAGTGCCCTCTTATACCATAGTGTGACAATTTTACGTGGAGCAAGTCATGGTCAACTGTATCAAAAGCTTTACGTAAGTCAATGAAGATCCCCAGTGGGACTTCTTTTTTCTCTATTCCAGTGTATATATGTTCTAGCATGTGTATAATAGCATCATTAGTATTTTTATTAGGCCTGAATCCAAATTGGCAGGGGTTGAGTATGTTTTGGGAGATAAGGTAGGAGTAGATTCGTTTATGAATTAATTTTTCGAAGATTTTTGAGAGAGGGTGTAAGTTGGATATTGGCCTATAGTTATTCAACTCTGTTTGGTCTCCTCCTTTGTGGATCGGGGTGACCCTTGCTATTTTGAGTACTGTAGGGAAGGTGGAGGATTCAATGGATTTGTTAAAGAGTGTTGCAATGATTGGTGATAGCACTTGTGACACTTTTTTGTATATAAGGGGTGGTAAGGTATTTAAATCTCCTGCCTTGTTTTTTAGTGCGTTGATAATAAGGGAGACTTCGTATGGGTTAGTCGGAGCTAGGAACAGTGTGTTCGGGTAGTTGCCGGTGAGGTAGTCATTTGGTGGGGTATCTGAGCTTGGGATTTTATTGGCAAGGTTTTGTCCTATAGTGGAGAAGAAATCATTGAGTCTGTTTGCTGTTTCTGTTGGTGGGAGTTGGGGTTCATCTGTTTTTGCTAATTTTATTTCGCTATTTCGTGATATCTTTTTTGTTCCCAGAATTTCTGATAGGGTTTTCCAGGTCTTTTTTATATCACCTCGTAAGTTGGATAATCTGTTCTCATAATACAATTTTTTTGCCCTTCTTATCAGGCTGGTTAGGATTGACGAGTAACGTTTTGTTTGGTCTCTGGTTATGTGACCCATTCTGTACTGTTTTTCATATTGGTGTTTTGTATTTATGGATTTGAGAATGCTGGGTGTTAGCCAGGGACTGTTCAGTCTCTTTGCTGTCATCTGTTTAGTTTTTTTAGGGCAGTGCTTGTTATAGAGGTATTGGGTTTTTTTTTAGAAAATTATTAATACATTCGTCAATATCTGTATAGGTTTCTAGCTCAGTGTGCCAATCAATGTTTGCTATTGCTGTTGTGAAGTTATTAATGGCTGCCTCATTGTGAAGTCTGAAGGTGACTTTAGTAGTGTCTTGGGGTAGTTTACCAAGAGTTGTTATGAGGAAAGTAGGGTAGTGGTCTGTGGTATTATCTGT
Organism: Cherax quadricarinatus; assembly: GCF_038502225.1. Lineage (NCBI taxonomy): Eukaryota > Metazoa > Arthropoda > Malacostraca > Decapoda > Parastacidae > Cherax > Cherax quadricarinatus. Next base: position 16,181 of record NW_027195356.1, on the reverse strand, counting down.
AATTATGCCTGATTTTAAAGGGGATATGGTGTTGGTCCAGATGTGGTCAAGTAGGGAAACACTAGTCTCTGTAACTCTTGTAGGTTTTGTTACTGTTGGTAGTAACATACAGTTACTCATTGTGTTTGTGAATTCAGTAACGTGTGGGTCCTGGTCTTGCAGGAGATTTATATTGAAGTCACCTGAGAGTAGTAAGTGATCTTTGTTCATGCGTTCATCAGTTATCATACTTCCTAGATTTTGACTAAATTGGCTAATGTTTGACTGTGGAACTCTGTAGATGTTTATCAATGTGAGAGGTTTTTGTAGGTACTTTGATTTGAATTTAGCTATTATATATTCCCCATGTTCATCCCTTGTGCAAGTATTAGTGATACATTCTAGTTGGTCTGAGTAGTATATGGCTGTGCCACCCCCTTGTTGATCTGGCCTACAGTTGTGTATGGCTGTGTAACCAGGAATGGCATAGACATCTGTACTATCAGGCTTTAGCCAGGTTTCAGTTAGTGTAATGATGGACATATTGGCATGTAAGGAATTTAGTAATGCTATGAGGTCATCGTAATGCTTGCTTAAAGATCTGATATTGTAGTTAAATATAGTTATGTTGTTGTTGGCACTGAGAAGTGCCTTTGATTGTTCTGCAGTGTAGTAATTACAGTTACTGTTTGATTCATTTAAGTCATTAAATAAGAGGTTGGTATCAGGATCAATGCTTGTAATCATAAGATTTAATACAAATAAAGTGATGATCAAATAGTGGAGCTTGGGAATATGATAGTAGGTAGTACTATAAAGGTAATTTTTTAAAGTTAGAATTATAGTATAAAATTATAATATAAAAGGGACTAATATAGGTTGTGGTGACCAATAAAGTGGTAATCAAAAAAATGAGCTTTGGAATATAATGGCAAAATTGTGAACTTATTCTACTTTAGCACCTAAGAATAGCACCTTGATTATTTTATCAATTGTGAATATATAAACTAGGATAGTTATATAAAGCTAAAATAAAGGAGAAAACATATAAGGGACTAAAATTAAGTAATGGTAAGCAAAGTTAAATGGGCAGATGGTAGGAATTATAATATAAACTTATAATATAAAAATACAATTTGAAATGGTACTTGCAATTGCACTAGAGTCTGGTATAGGTTGTTGACAAGATCAAGATTATACCTAGATTTAAATTGACAAAATAAAATTCACAATTAAAGTACCAAAAGAATAATAGTAAAAAAATAACAATGGTAATGTCTTGATTATAATATGATAGTAAGAGGGTAGACAGGTACACAGGTACAAGGGATAATATATAGGTTGGGGTTGAATATAAAAACTTGAAAATTTGGCTACAAAATGTTATGAGAAGTATAAAATAATGTTTAATGTACAAAATTAAAATTGACTGGTAGTAAATATGGTGTTTAATAAAATTTTAGTAAGTAATAATGATTACAAAAAAGTGAAAAAGTAATGTTTATTTCATTCAATATTGCACTGGTAGTTATACTTGAGGTTATATGGCAGTACAAGGTAATTAAGAGTAATCTAGGATAGTAAATGTGGTATTAAAACAGGTAAAGGTAATTAGACAAGTAATGGTTATTAAATGTCAAAAATGTTGAGAGTAAATTGAAATTTTAGTAAAAATGATATTTATTAATTTTAGTAAGTAATATCAACTGATAGTATTTAAAAAAAATATGAGGTAATAATATGGACAGAGAAAGTATCAATTCAGCTAATGTTTAAGCGAACAATAGTAAATAAGAAAATTACATAAGGTGACTTATGCTTACTAGTAAAATCACAAAATGAGGTAGTTGATTATTTAATTACTAAGAGATTGTACAATGAAATTTGAACAATAATGGAGCAAAACATACACCACACTACGTAGGCTTTTTAGTTGGACATTGTTTAGTTATTCTCTGTAAGATTAGAATCCCTGAGAAATCGTGATAGATCATTCTCGTTCGTGATTGTGTACAGTTGACCTACATTTGTTTTCCTAACTAGAATTTTCCCATCCCGTGTGAAGCATTGGTGTATTGTGTCATTATTCTCTCGCTTAAGTTTTCTGACTCTATACAGGAGGTTTTGACGTTTTTTGGTAAGACACTCGTTTATATATACCTCTTTCTTTACTTTAATAGATGCAATAATTAAGTCTTTTTTTCTGTCATGTGAGTGGAATCTAAGCATAACACTTTTTCTACCATGGGATCCTAGTAACCTGGCTTCTTTTATTTCTGACTCTGGTACAATAACACTTGTTTGGTCCTTTATGATCTGCAGAGTAATTTCTTTACTGTTTGTTTGGTTCATATCACTGGGAAAAAGTGGACTGTTAACTATTACTGCATCCGATAGTTTATCTTGTTCAGTTTTATCTTCTTGGAGAGCAAAGTAGTCACTGAACTGGTTATCTAAGTTGCTCTTCCATTCTTTTACTGCTTCTTCAACCTTTGTATTAAGAGATATTATTTGTTGGGTATGGCTATCTATGACTGTCTGGATGGTCTTGTCACAGTTAGTCGTTCCTGGTGTTGAAAACTTTTGTTCAAGACTGAGGATTTTGTTTTCGAGTTGTGTCATCCTGGTGTCTTGTTTTGCTAGCGTCTCTCGAAGATTCATATTTTCAATAACTAAGTTGGAGATGCATGACTTTAGGGTATCTGGATCGTTGGTCATACCTGAGAGACTACTTGGTAGGTTGAATCCGGGGAAGAGAGGGGAGGATGGGCTGGTGGCAGCCATGTTTGTTGTTATTGTTGTGGTGTGGCCTTGAGTGGTGGTGAGTGGGGTGGTTGCTGGGCCGGCGTCCTCCTGACTACACTTGTTGAATAGTTGATTTTTCGGTGTTTTCTATGCTAAAAGTAAGCAAAATTATCCTGTTTTTGTAATGTATTTTGTGAAAACATATTTTGAATAAAGAAACTAAAAATTTTTCAACAAAATTTTGAAAAATCCTTGAATCGTTGAAAAATGTCATAAAATATGATTTTCGAAGTTTTACAAGAATTACATATATTTTGCACATTCTTAAAAAAACCCAATAAAAATCGATAAAATTCAATGTTAATTTTGAATATTTCATATATTTTTTTTAAAATACCTAAAACATTAAAAAAAATCAGAAAACTGTGCTAAAATGATATTTTATTGCATATTTCGACGATTTAGAGCATTTTGAATGCTTTTCTGACGAACCACAATTTTTAGATAAATTCTTATATTTTCGCTCTTTTAAATCAGAATTGCTGCAGCAACTGAGTTTTGTGGTAAAAGTAAGCAAAATTTTCCTTTTTTTGTAATGTACTTTGTGAATACATATTTTGAATAAACTAAAAATTTTTCATAAAATTTTGAAAAATCATTGAATCGTTGATAAATGCCATAAAATATGATTTTCGAGGTTTTACAAAAATTGAATATGTTTTGCACATTTTTAAAAAAAAATCCAATAAAATCGATAAAAATCAATGTTAATTCTGAATATTTCATATATTTTTTAAAAAAACACCTAAAACATTAAAAAATACAGAAAACAGTGCTAAAATGATATTTTATTGCATATTTCGACGAAATCGACGATTTAGAGCGTTTTGAATGCTTTTCTGACGAACCACATTTTTTAGATAAATTCTTAGATTTTCGCACTTTTAAATCAGAATTACTGCAGCAATTGAGTTTTTTGCTAAAAGAAAGCAAAATTTTCCTATTTTTGCTCTGTACTTTGTGAATACATATTTTAAATGAAAAAAACTTAAGTTTTTCCAAAAAAAATTTGAAAAAATCCTTGAATCCTTGAATTTTCAAGAAATACCTATGTTTTGCAATTTTTTGAAAAAACTAATAAAATTCGAGATATATCAATGTTAATCCTGAATATTAATTTTGAATATTTCATATATATTTAAAAAATACTAGAAACAATAAAAAAAATTAGTAGAAAAATATGCTAAAATTACATTTTTTTGCACATTTGGACGATTTAGAGTGTTTTGAAGGCTTTTTTGACAAACCATATTTTTTAGCTAAAATTTATAGATTCTCTCACTTTTAAATCAGAATTACTGCAGCAATTGAATTTTATGTAAAAAAAAAACAAAATTATCCTATTTTTGTAATGAACTTTGTCAATACATATTCTAAATGAAGAAACTGAAAATTTTTCAAAAAAATTTTGAAAAATCCTTGAATCGTAGAAATATGCCATAAAATATTATTTTCGATGATTTTTTCAGAAATTACATATGTTTTACACACTTAAAAAGCCCAAATAAAAATCGATAAAAATCAGCATTAATTTTGAATATTTCATACATATTTTAAAAAATACTGCAAATATTAAAAAAATTACTAAAATATGCAAAAATATTATTTTATTACATATTTCGACGATTTAGAGCATTTTGAATGTTTTTTTTGACATATCAGATTTTCTCGCTAAAATATATAGATTTTCACTTTAAAATCAGAATAACTGCTGCAATTGAATTTTATTCAAAAATTAAGCAAAATTATGCTATTTTTCTGAAGTACGTTAGAAATGCATATTTTAAATGAAAAAAATATGTTTTTTCGAAAAACCTTTGAAAAATCCTTGAACCATCGAAATAGGCCAAAAATTATGATTTTTGATAAATATTTCAAGATTTACCTTTATTTTACATATTTTTAAAAAATCCAATTAAAATCGATAAAAATCAACATTTATTCAGAATATTTCACATATTTTTTTAAAAAATTCCTGAAACATTAAAAAACTCAGAACACTATGCTTAAATTATATTTTATTGCATATTTTGACGATTTAGAGCGTTTTGAATACTTTTTTGACGAACCACATTTTTTAGCTAAAATTCTTAGATTTTCGCACTTTTAAATCAGAATTACTGCTGCAATTGAATTTCATGCTAAAAGAAAGCAAAATAATGCTATTTTTGTGAAGGACTTTGTAAAAACATTTTGTAAATGAAAAAATGAAGTTTTCCAAAAAGTTCTTCAAAAAAGAGTTGAACCTTCGATATATGAAAAAAACACGATTTTCGATGTTTTTTCAACATTAATGTATATTCAGCACATTTTTAAAAAAATCCAAATAAAAATCGATAAAACACAATACTAATTTTGAAAATTTCACATATTTGTAAAAAAAATGCTCGAAACATTAAGAAAAAAATTAGAAAAATATTGCATATTTCGAAAATTTAGAGCTTTTTGAATGCTTTTCCGATAAATCTCGTTTTTTCCCTAAAATTTACATATTTTCGCACCTTTAAATCAGAATTCCTGCTGCAATTGAATTTTATGCTTAAAGTAGGCAAAATTATACCATTTTTGTGAAGTACTTTGTAAATACATATTTTAAATGAATAAAATTGTTTTTCAAAAATCTTTGAAAATTAATTGAATCATCGAAATATGCGAAAAAATATGATTTTCGATGATTTTTCAAGATTTACAAATGTTTTGCAGATTTCTAAAAAAAATCGATAAAAATCAATAATAAATAAGAATATTTCATATACTGTTTAAAAAATACTTGAAATATTAAGAAAATATTTGAAAAATATGTTGAAATGAGATTTTATTGTATATTTCGACGATTTAGATCGTTTTGCATGCTTTTCTGGTAAATCAGATATTTTTGCTAAGATATATAGATTTTCAGACTTTTAAATCAGAATTACTTCTGCAATTGAATTTTATGCTAAAAGTAGGCAAAATTATATTATTTTGGTGAAATACTTTGAAAATACATATTTTAAAAAAAAAATTGATGCTTTCCAAAAAATCTTTGAAAAATCCTTGAATCGTCGAAATTTGCGAGAAAATTTGATTTTTCGATAATATTTTAAGATTTACCTATATTTTACATACTTTTAAAAAATCCCAATAAAATCGATAAAAATCAATATTAACTCTGAATAGCTCATATATTTTTGAAGGGAATGCCTGAAACATTAAAAAAACTGAGAAAACTCTGCTAAAACGATATTTTATTGCACATTCCGACTATTTAGAGCAATTGAATTTTATGCTAAAAGTAGGTAAAATTATATTATTTTGGAGAAATACTTTGAAAATACATATTTTAAATAAAAAATTGATATTTTCCAAAAAATCTTTGAAAAATCCTTGAATCGTCGAAATTTGCGAAAAAATTTGATTTTTCGATGATATTTTAAGATTTACCTATATTTTACATATTTTTAAAAAATCCCAATAAAATTGATAAAAATCAATATTAACTCTGAATATTTTATATATTTTTGAAGTGAATGCCTGAAACAATTAAAAAACTGAGAAAACTCTGCTAAAACGATATTTTTTTTGCATATTCCGACGATTTAGAGCGTTTTGAATACTTTATTGATGAACCACATTTTTAATTAAGCTTTGTAGATTTTCACACTTTTAAATCAGAATTACTGCAGCAATTGAATTTTATGCTAAAAAAAAGGCAAAATTATGTTATTTGTGAGAAGTACTTTGTAGAAACATATTTTATATAAGAAAAATGAGATTTCTCGAAAAATGCTTCAAAAAGCTTTGAATCATCGAAATATGCAAAAACAGTGCTTTCTCGAGTTTTTTTCAACATTAACATATATTTAGCACATTTTTTAAAAATCCCAATAAAAATCGATAAAACTCAATATTAATTTTGAATACTTCATATATTTTTTTAAAAAATACCTGATACACTAAAAAAACTAAAAAAAAAATGTGCTAAAATGACATTTCATTGTATATTTGGACGATTTAGAGTGTATGGAATATTTTTTTTTGGCAAACAGCATATTTAATCTAAAATTTACAGATTTTCTCATTTTTAAATCAGAATTACTGCAGCAATTGAGTTTTATGCTAAAAGTAATCAAAATTATCCTGTTTTTGTAATGTATTTTGTGAAAACATATTTTGAATAAAGAAACTAAAAATTTTTCAACAAAATTTTGAAAAATCCTTGAGTTGTTGAAAAATGCCATAAAATATGATTTTCGAAGTTTTACAAGAATTACATATGTTTTGCACATTCTTAAAAAAAAATCCAATAAAAATCGATGAAAATCAATGTTAATTTTGAATATTTCATATATTTTTTAAAAAATACCTAAAACATTAAAAAATTCAGAAAACTGTGTTAAATGATATTTTATTGCATATTTCGATGATTTAGAGCATTTTGAATGCTTTTCTGACGAACCACAATTTTTAGATAAATTCTTAGATTTTCGCAGTTTTAAATCAGAATTACTGCAGAAACTGAGTTTTGTGCTAAAAGTAAGCAAAATTTTCCTATTTTTGTAATGTACTTTGTGAATACATATTTTGAATAAACTAAAAATTTTTCATAAAAATTTTGAAAAATCCTTGAATCGTAGAAATATGCCATAAAATATTATTTTCGATGATTTTTTCAGAAATTACATATGTTTTACACACTTAAAAAGCCCAAATAAAAATCGATAAAAATCAGCATTAATTTTGAATATTTCATACATATTTTAAAAAATACTGCAAATATTAAAAAAATTACTAAAATATGCAAAAATATTATTTTATTACATATTTCGACGATTTAGAGCATTTTGAATGTTTTTTTTGACATATCAGATTTTCTCGCTAAAATATATAGATTTTCACTTTAAAATCAGAATAACTGCTGCAATTGAATTTTATCCAAAAAGTAAGCAAAATTATGCTATTTTTCTGAAGTACGTTAGAAATGCATATTTTAAATGAAAAAAATATGTTTTTTCGAAAAACCTTTGAAAAATCCTTGAACCATCGAAATAGGCCAAAAATTATGATTTTTGATAAATATTTCAAGATTTACCTTTATTTTACATATTTTTAAAAAATCCAATTAAAATCGATAAAAATCAACATTTATTCAGAATATTTCACATATTTTTTTAAAAAATTCCTGAAACATTAAAAAACTCAGAACACTATGCTTAAATTATATTTTATTGCATATTTTGACGATTTAGAGCGTTTTGAATACTTTTTTGACGAACCACATTTTTTAGCTAAAATTCTTAGATTTTCGCACTTTTAAATCAGAATTACTGCTGCAATTGAATTTCATGCTAAAAGAAAGCAAAATAATGCTATTTTTGTGAAGGACTTTGTAAAAACATTTTGTAAATGAAAAAATGAAGTTTTCCAAAAAGTTCTTCAAAAAAGAGTTGAACCTTCGATATATGAAAAAAACACGATTTTCGATGTTTTTTCAACATTAATGTATATTCAGCACATTTTTAAAAAAATCCAAATAAAAATCGATAAAACACAATACTAATTTTGAATATTTCACATATTTGTAAAAAAAATGCTCGAAACATTAAGAAAAAAATTAGAAAAATATTGCATATTTCGAAAATTTAGAGCTTTTTGAATGCTTTTCCGATAAATCTCGTTTTTTCCCTAAAATTTACATATTTTCGCACCTTTAAATCAGAATTCCTGCTGCAATTGAATTTTATGCTTAAAGTAGGCAAAATTATACCATTTTTGTGAAGTACTTTGTAAATACATATTTTAAATGAATAAAATTGTTTTTCAAAAATCTTTGAAAATTAATTGAATCATCGAAATATGCGAAAAAATATGATTTTCGATGATTTTTCAAGATTTACAAATGTTTTGCAGATTTCTAAAAAAAATCGATAAAAATCAATAATAAATAAGAATATTTCATATACTGTTTAAAAAATACTTGAAATATTAAGAAAATATTTGAAAAATATGTTGAAATGAGATTTTATTGTATATTTCGACGATTTAGATCGTTTTGCATGCTTTTCTGGTAAATCAGATATTTTTGCTAAGATATATAGATTTTCAGACTTTTAAATCAGAATTACTTCTGCAATTGAATTTTATGCTAAAAGTAGGCAAAATTATATTATTTTGGTGAAATACTTTGAAAATACATATTTTAAAAAAAATTGATGTTTTCCAAAAAATCTTTGAAAAATCCTTGAATCGTCGAAATTTGCGAGAAAATTTGATTTTTCGATAATATTTTAAGATTTACCTATATTTTACATACTTTTAAAAAATCCCAATAAAATCGATAAAAATCAATATTAACTCTGAATAGTTCATATATTTTTGAAGGGAATGCCTGAAACATTAAAAAAACTGAGAAAACTCTGCTAAAACGATATTTTATTGCACATTCCGACTATTTAGAGCAATTGAATTTTATGCTAAAAGTAGGTAAAATTATATTATTTTGGAGAAATACTTTGAAAATACATATTTTAAATAAAAAATTGATATTTTCCAAAAAATCTTTGAAAAATCCTTGAATCGTCGAAATTTGCGAAAAAATTTGATTTTTCGATGATATTTTAAGATTTACCTATATTTTACATATTTTTAAAAAATCCCAATAAAATTGATAAAAATCAATATTAACTCTGAATATTTTATATATTTTTGAAGTGAATGCCTGAAACAATAAAAAAACTGAGAAAACTCTGCTAAAACGATATTTTTTTTGCATATTCCGACGATTTAGAGCGTTTTGAATACTTTATTGATGAACCACATTTTTAATTAAGCTTTGTAGATTTTCACACTTTTAAATCAGAATTACTGCAGCAATTGAATTTTATGCTAAAAAAAAGGCAAAATTATGTTATTTGTGAGAAGTACTTTGTAGAAACATATTTTATATAAGAAAAATGAGATTTCTCGAAAAATGCTTCAAAAAGCTTTGAATCATCGAAATATGCAAAAACAGTGCTTTCTCGAGTTTTTTTCAACATTAACATATATTTAGCACATTTTTTAAAAATCCCAATAAAAATCGATAAAACTCAATATTAATTTTGAATACTTCATATATTTTTTTAAAAAATACCTGATACACTAAAAAAACTAAAAAAAAATGTGCTAAAATGACATTTCATTGTATATTTGGACGATTTAGAGTGTATGGAATATTTTTTTTGGCAAACAGCATTTTTAATCTAAAATTTACAGATTTTCTCATTTTTAAATCAGAATTACTGCAGCAATTGAGTTTTATGCTAAAAGTAATCAAAATTATCCTGTTTTTGTAATGTATTTTGTGAAAACATATTTTGAATAAAGAAACTAAAAATTTTTCAACAAAATTTTGAAAAATCCTTGAGTTGTTGAAAAATGCCATAAAATATGATTTTCGAAGTTTTACAAGAATTACATATGTTTTGCACATTCTTAAAAAAAAATCCAATAAAAATCGATGAAAATCAATGTTAATTTTGAATATTTCATATATTTTTTAAAAAATACCTAAAACATTAAAAAATTCAGAAAACTGTGTTAAATGATATTTTATTGCATATTTCGATGATTTAGAGCATTTTGAATGCTTTTCTGACGAACCACAATTTTTAGATAAATTCTTAGATTTTCGCAGTTTTAAATCAGAATTACTGCAGAAACTGAGTTTTGTGCTAAAAGTAAGCAAAATTTTCCTATTTTTGTAATGTACTTTGTGAATACATATTTTGAATAAACTAAAAATTTTTCATAAAAATTTTGAAAAATCCTTGAATCGTAGAAATATGCCATAAAATATTATTTTCGATGATTTTTTCAGAAATTACATATGTTTTACACACTCTGAAAGCCCAAATAAAAATCGATAAAAATCAGCATTAATTTTGAATATTTCATACATATTTTAAAAAATACTGCAAATATTAAAAAAATTACTAAAATATACAAAAATATTATTTTATTACATATTTCGACGATTTAGAGCATTTTGAATGTTTTTTTGACATATCAGATTTTCTCACTAAAATATATAGATATTCACTTTAAAATCAGAATAACTGCTGCAATTGAATTTTATCCTAAAAGTAAGCAAAATTATGCTATTTTTCTGAAGTACTTTAGAAATGCATATTTTAAATGAAAAAATTATGTTTTTTCAAAAAACCTTTGAAAAATCCTTGAACCATCGAAATAGGCCAAAAATTATGATTTTTGATAAATATTTCAAGATTTACCTTTATTTTACATATTTTTAAAAAATCCAATTAAAATCGATAAAAATCAACATTTATTCAGAATATTTCACATATTTTTTTAAAAAATTCCTGAAACATTAAAAAACTCAGAAAACTATGCTTAAATTATATTTTATTGCATATTTTGACGATTTAGAGCGTTTTGAATACTTTTTTGACGAACCACATTTTTTTAGCTAAAATTCTTAGATTTTCGCACTTTTAAATCAGAATTACTGCTGCAATTGAATTTCATGCTAAAAGAAAGCAAAATAATGCTATTTTTGTGAAGGACTTTGTAAAAACATTTTGTAAATGAAAAAATGAAGTTTTCCAAAAAGTTCTTCAAAAAAGAGTTGAACCTTCGATATATGAAAAAAACACGATTTTCGATGTTTTTTCAACATTAATGTATATTCAGCACATTTTTAAAAAATCCAAATAAAAATCGATAAAACACAATACTAATTTTGAATATTTCACATATTTGTAAAAAAAATGCTCGAAACATTAAGAAAAAAATTAGAAAAATATTGCATATTTCGAAAATTTAGAGCTTTTTGAATGCTTTTCCGATAAATCTCGTTTTTTTCCCTAAAATTTACATATTTTCGCACCTTTAAATCAGAATTCCTGCTGCAATTGAATTTTATGCTTAAAGTAGGCAAAATTATACCATTTTTGTGAAGTACTTTGTAAATACATATTTTAAATGAATAAAATTGTTTTTCAAAAATCTTTGAAAATTAATTGAATCATCGAAATATGCGAAAAAATATGATTTTCGATGATTTTTCAAGATTTACAAATGTTTTGCAGATTTCTAAAAAAAATTCGATAAAAATCAATAATAAATAAGAATATTTCATATACTGTTTAAAAAATACTTGAAATATTAAGAAAATATTTGAAAAATATGTTGAAATGAGATTTTATTGTATATTTCGACGATTTAGATCGTTTTGCATGCTTTTCTGGTAAATCAGATATTTTTGCTAAGATATATAGATTTTCAGACTTTTAAATCAGAATTACTTCTGCAATTGAATTTTATGCTAAAAGTAGGCAAAATTATATTATTTTGGTGAAATACTTTGAAAATACATATTTTAAAAAAAATTGATGTTTTCCAAAAAATCTTTGAAAAATCCTTGAATCGTCGAAATTTGCGAGAAAATTTGATTTTTCGATAATATTTTAAGATTTACCTATATTTTACATACTTTTAAAAAATCCCAATAAAATCGATAAAAATCAATATTAACTCAGAATAGTTCATATATTTTTGAAGGGAATGCCTGAAACATTAAAAAAAACTGAGAAAACTCTGCTAAAACGATATTTTATTGCACATTCCGACTATTTAGAGCAATTGAATTTTATGCTAAAAGTAGGTAAAATTATATTATTTTGGAGAAATACTTTGAAAATACATATTTTAAATAAAAAATTGATATTTTCCAAAAAATCTTTGAAAAATCCTTGAATCGTCGAAATTTGCGAAAAAATTTGATTTTTCGATGATATTTTAAGATTTACCTATATTTTACATATTTTTAAAAAATCCCAATAAAATTGATAAAAATCAATATTAACTCTGAATATTTTATATATTTTTGAAGTGAATGCCTGAAACAATAAAAAAACTGAGAAAACTCTGCTAAAACGATATTTTTTTTGCATATTCCGACGATTTAGAGCGTTTTGAATACTTTATTGATGAACCACATTTTTAATTAAGCTTCGTAGATTTTCACACTTTTAAATCAGAATTACTGCAGCAATTGAATTTTATGCTAAAAAAAAGGCAAAATTATGTTATTTGTGAGAAGTACTTTGTAGAAACATATTTTATATAAGAAAAATGAGATTTCTCGAAAAATGCTTCAAAAAGCTTTGAATCATCGAAATATGCAAAAACAGTGCTTTCTCGAGTTTTTTTCAACATTAACATATATTTAGCACATTTTTTAAAAATCCCAATAAAAATCGATAAAACTCAATATTAATTTTGAATACTTCATATATTTTTTTAAAAAATACCTGATACACTAAAAAAACTAAAAAAAAAATGTGCTAAAATGACATTTCATTGTATATTTGGACGATTTAGAGTGTATGGAATATTTTTTTTGGCAAACAGCATTTTTAATCTAAAATTTACAGATTTTCTCATTTTTAAATCAGAATTACTGCAGCAATTGAGTTTTATGCTAAAAGTTATCAAAATTATCCTGTTTTTGTAATGTATTTTGTGAAAACATATTTTGAAAAAAGAAACTAAAAATTTTTCAACAAAATTTTGAAAAATCCTTGAGTTGTTGAAAAATGCCATAAAATATGATTTTCGAAGTTTTACAAGAATTACATATGTTTTGCACATTCTTAAAAAAAAATCCAATAAAAATCGATGAAAATCAATGTTAATTTTGAATATTTCATATATTTTTTAAAAAATACCTAAAACATTAAAAAATTCAGAAAACTGCGTTAAATGATATTTTATTGCATATTTCGATGATTTAGAGCATTTTGAATGCTTTTCTGACGAACCACAATTTTTAGATAAATTCTTAGATTTTCGCACTTTTAGATCAGAATTACTGCAGAAACTGAGTTTTGTGCTAAAAGTAAGCAAAATTTTCCTATTTTTGTAATGTACTTTGTGAATACATATTTTGAATAAACTAAAAATTTTTCATAAAAATTTTGAAAAATCCTTGAATCGTAGAAATATGCCATAAAATATTATTTTCGATGATTTTTTCAGAAATTACATATGTTTTACACACTTAGAAAGCCCAAATAAAAATCGATAAAAATCAGCATTAATTTTGAATATTTCATACATATTTTAAAAAATACTGCAAATATTAAAAAAATTACTAAAATATACAAAAATATTATTTTATTACATATTTCGACGATTTAGAGCATTTTGAATGTTTTTCTGACATATCAGATTTTCTCGCTAAAATACATAGATTTTCACTTTAAAATCAGAATAACTGCTGCAATTGAATTTTATCCTAAAAGTAAGCAAAATTATGCTATTTTTCTGAAGTACCTTAGAAAGGCATATTTTAAATGAAAAAATTATGTTTTTTCGAAAAACCTTTGAAAAATCCTTGAACCGTCAAAATAGGCCAAAAATTATGATTTTTGATAAATATTTCAAGATTTACCTATATTTTACATATTTTTAAAAAATCCAATTAAAATCGATAAAAATCAACATTTATTCAGAATATTTCACATATTTTTTTAAAAAATTCCTGAAACATTAAAAAACTCAGAAAACTATGCTTAAATTATATTTTATTGCATATTTTGACGATTTAGAGCGTTTTGAATACTTTTTTGACAAACCACATTTTTTAGCTAAAATTCTTAGATTTTCGCACTTTTAAATCAGAATTACTGCTGCAATTGAATTTCATGCTAAAAGAAAGCAAAATAATGCTATTTTTGTGAAGGACTTTGTAAAAACATTTTGTAAATGGAAAAATGAAGTTTTCCAAAAAGTTCTTCAAAAAAGAGTTGAACCTTCGATATATGAAAAAAACACGATTTTCTGTTTTTTCAACATTAATATATATTCAGCACATTTTTAAAAAATCCAAATAAAAATCGATAAAACACAATACTAGTTTTGAATATTTCACATATTTGTAAAAAAATACTCGAAACATTAAGAAAAAATTAGAAAAATGTTGCATATTTCCGAAAATTTAGAGGCTTTTGAATGCTTTTCCGATAAATCGTTTTTTCCCTAAAATTTACATATTTTCACCTTTAAATCAAATTCCTGCATGCAATTGAATTTGCTTAAAGTAAGGCAAAGTTATACCATTTTGTAAATACTTTGTAAATACATATTTTAAATGAATAAAATTGTTTTTTCAAAAATCTTTGAAAATTAATTGAATCATCGAAATATGTGAAAAAATATGATTTTCGATGATTTTTCAAGATTTACAAATGTTTTGCAGATTTCTAAAAAATCGATAAAAATCAATAATAAATAGAATATTTCATATACTGTTTTAAAAAATGTGAAATATTAAGAAAATATTGAAAAATATGTTGAAATAATGAGATTTTATTGTATATTTCGACGATTTAGATCATTGCATGCTTTTCTGGTAAATCAGATATTTTTGCTAAGATATATAGATTTTCAGACTTTTAAATCAAATTACTTCTGCAATTAATTAAGATATGCTAAAAGTACAAAATTATATTATTTTATTTTGTGAAATACTCTGAAAATACATATTTTAAAAAAAATTGATGTTTTCAAAAAATCTTTGAAAAATCCTTGAATCGTCGAAATTTGCGAGAAAATTTGATTTTTCGATAATATTTTAAAGATTTACCTATATTTTACATACTTTTAAAAAATCCCAATAAAATCGATAAAAATCAATATTAACTCTGAATAGTTCATATATTTTTTGAAGGAATACCTGAAACATTAAAAAAACAGAAAACTCTGCTAAAACGTATTTTATTGCACATTCCGACTATTAGATCAATTGATTTTATGCTAAAGTAAGGTAAGATTATATTATTTTGGAATACTTTGAAAATACATATTTTAAATAAAAAATTGATATTTTCAAAAATCTTTGAAAAATCGCTTGAATCGTCAGAAATTTGCGAAAAAAATTTGATTTTCGATGATATTTTAAGATTTACCTATATTTTACATATTTTTAAAAAATCCCAATAAAATTGATAAAAATCAATATTAACTCTGAATATTTATATATTTTTTGAAGTGAATGCCTGAAACAATAAAAAAACTAGAAAACTCTGCTAAAACGATATTTTTTGCATATTCCGACGATTTAGATTGTTTTGAATACTTTATTGATGAACCACATTTTAATTAAGCTTTGTGATTTTCACACTTTTAAATCAAGTGCAGCCAATTGAATTTTATGCTAAAAAAAAGGCAAATTATGTTATTTGTGAGAAATACTTTGTAGAAACATATTTTATATAAGAAAAATGAGATTTCTCGAAAAATGCTTCAAAAGCTTTGAATCATCCGAAATATGCAAAAAACAGTGCTTTCTCGAGTTTTTTCAACATTAACATATATTTACACATTTTTAAAAATCCCAACAAAAAATCGAT